>NW_003314365.1:364882-383678 GCF_000143415.4 Selaginella moellendorffii | reverse complement strand
CGGCTTGGGCTAAGCCAAGTTCATTCCATGCTACCTGGTGGAGTACCATGTCCTCGTGTTAGGCCACCGGTATGCTGAAATAGCGCCAGACTCCGTTTGGCTCCGTTTTGCGTGCTGGTCTTGGCATTGGGATGTTAGTTGCTCTAGGATTATTCCAAGTCACTCCGGGCTCCTATCCCTTCGCTCCTTGGGCTGTTTGCTCAGGAGTTGCTCTGTGGTACGGTTCCGTCACTCCTTGGCTTCATGTTTGAGAGTTTGGCACCGTTCCTTTGTTCAGTGGCCCAAGGCCTTGAACCTCGGGTTCTGCACCACTGTCCTTTGAACATGTGGCATATGACAAGTGGCATCTGTCACGTGGCATAAAGAGGGTTTAGGTTCTGCTTCGTGGTATTATCCTATAGTAAATCACCATAGGATAAAGGGTAAAAACCACATGCGCTACATATAATAAAGCTCTAATTTTGAGTCTTGCATTACAGCCACCAGATTCACCAACCAGTTCCACCTTGTCATTTCTATTTACAATGCCAACATTAGTATTGCTTTATTCCAGAAACAAGCTTTCACAGAGATCTATTTTACAAGGAACCTAATGGAGATTGGAAAGTCACAGCTAGATCACTATTGCATAGTGATCGTCTTTGCTTTTCATAAGCTCTATCATTATCTTCAGTGATCAGCTGATCATCCATGAGATGGGGGTTTGGAGTTCTAGCAGATGCCAAATCAAAAGATGCCATAGGACACAATCAAAAGCTTTTCTTACATAACCTAGAAGTAACACTTAGTTTGCATGAAACATAGCAATTCACATGGCTCACTTTTGATTCCACTTCGGGATTAGGGATTTGTGTTTTACACTTACCTTGATACATGTTGGCTATGGTGGTCTTGCAAGTACTACATTATGAAATAGATAGTGGTGAAGCACTAAACCATTTTATTTATACTTGCTATCAGAAGGCTTGGGTTACAATGCTCAATTTTTTTCTCAAGAACCTTGCTATTGCTTCTTGAGTAACTTGGTGTTGGATTAATTTTAAGTTTAGTTAGAAAGAGAGTGATTTGAGCTTGACTATGTTATAAACAAAGTTGTTAGTGTTGAATATTATAAATCTCTATTAGTGAGATGTAACATTTCTGTTGCATTTTCCTACTTAGAGTAGGCACTTGATACTAGTGTAAACCTTTTCAGTGGGCTTGCTCATGGTGTGGATCAATTGATGAATCATATCCTTATAATTGAGAGTAATGTATTTATAAAGTTTCTTGGTTAAATAATGATCAACCCTAAAGTGGTTAATGGTGATGCTAGTCTACTTATTATTAATAGCTTTGTAGTAGTTTTGACTGGGTTCTTGAAAGTGATCCATTATACTAAACTAGTGTTAGTACCTTAATTCCTTGAGAGTTTGAGGTTTTAGAAAGGTTGTAGCATTCATTTGCTATAGCTTGTTGGTGAATTTGTTAGCACTTGGAATAAATTGTTCGATAGAGATAGTGTGTAGTTGAGGCATTAATAGTGCTAACACTTGTGTTGGTGGAAGTAACATTGTTATGTCGAGTGATAAGCAATTTTCTTAAGAGTTTATTTTTTCATGTAATTTTTCTTGTTAATGTTTTGGCATTATACTAGATCTTGAAGGTGATTGAAGAAGAGTGTAAGGGCAATATGGATATTCACAAAAATGGTCTTCATAATAAAATTTTAGGTATTCATTAATATTTGTAGAAATTGTTATATGATAACAGCTATGGGTATGATGTTAGACACTTATGCATTCTATTGAGTTATGAGAAGTTGTGTTAAAGTGAATGTATATAAAGTTGTAAGTAGGAGGAAATTGGTTGAGTCTTGAGAATTTACATTCATGGATACCCAAAAACCATTTTGTTTTCATTAGCTATTGCAAACTAAAGGAGTTAGAGTTGACTTCAATTAACTTCAATCTTAGTAACTAGTTTATATGATATAGCCTAAAAGGGATGCTAAAATTTTGAGCTAATGCAATTGAGTTGGATAGAGTCTAGAGTTAAATACAACATATAGGTATATTTCTCCACATCCCCTTAGGGGGTAATACAACATTTGAGAGTGCACTCTCAGGGAAACTAGTGAAACCAGCAAAACCATAAGCATGAACGCCTGGCACTACTCTTGGGCCGTCCACCTCCCAGATGCCTCCACTGTGAGACTTGAGGCCACTTGATACACTTCATGAGCACGAACGCCCGGTGTTGCTCTTGGGCCGTCCACCTCCTAGGTGACTCTGCAAAACTTGAAGCCACTTGCTACGCTCCATGACCTGCGAGACTTGCATGGAGCGCTCCACCACCAACGTGCTTTCGGGCCCAAAAAAGTGTCCAGTTGCGACACAGCTCCAACTCATAGCTCCAAGCGAGGTGTGAACGTCCTCCAGCTCAAGGCTGGAGTTTGCTACTTTGCCTCCCATACGAGACAAGTGCGCTAGCTCATCTTCAATTGAGTCCTAGCCCTGTAACAAGGACTGAGGAAAGGGCACGAACCTCCTCCAAAGGGAGAAAACTCCAAAGCAGGCATTGGAGAAGAGATATATAGATCCCCTATGCGTGTAGCACTGCATCGACCCCATCGACCCCATTAGACCCCACCGCATCCTTACCACTAGTTCCAAAAATCCTCCCTTCCCAATCGTCCTTGAAGCCAGACACCATGCATGGTCTTCCATAGAGAATCCAGAAAGTTGGGGACTTTTTCAAGTCCCAGCTGGTCCAAGTCACCCCTAAAGTGACCTCTAGTGCCCCCAATCCTTGACTGCTATTGTCTCCATCACACGTCAAGGCAAGCAAGTGTAAGCTTCTAAGTTTGGACTTCCTGGGAGATCACCTAGCCCAATACTATTCAAACCCAAGGATGCTTAACCCTAAATATCCCAAGACCCTTAACTATTTGGAAAAGGGGGTGCACTCTTGTTCACGGGCCCTTTCCCTCTATATTTGAACCCCATGGATTGTTTCTCGAGTCGTTCTCTTTAGTTGCTTACAATCCACCACGCTTCCTTGCAAGTTCACGCTCTCGTAAACAGAAGCTGAGAGCCACAACTCTCCTGAGAGCCCCGCTCTCTTGACACCCTACCCCTCGGGTCAAGCCCAGCGGGAGCAAATTGGACCAGCCAGATGTCAATCAACATGTGGTATGATTCCCCTAGCCAACTAACAAATTCAGACCCAAGACCCCTTTGATACCAAATGTAAGCTCCTAAGTTTGGACTTCCTGGGTGATCACACAACCCAGTACTATTCAAACCCAAGGATGCTTAACCCCAAGTATCCCAAAACCCTTAACCGAATGGAAAAGGGGGTGCACTCTTGTTTATGGGCCTTTTCCCTCTATATTTAAACCCTATGGATCGTTTCTCGAGTCGTTCTCTTTGGTTGCTTACAGCAAGATCAGATAGATCTTGGCAAAAAACTCCATTTCTAGAGCTTTTGCAACTGTACATCCACTGTTGAGATGCCTTAAGAGCCTTCTAGGACCACAGTGACCTGCCACCACCAGCCCTAGAAGCCCTAGCTGCCAAGGAACCCTAGCCCTAGAACAGGGTGAACCCTAACCCTAGCTACCAGCTGGAGCCCTAGCCACTAGGAACCCTAACCCTAGCTGCTGCCCAAGAACCCTAATTCCAAAGCGTGAGCTAGGGTCGTCCGGATCTCCTAGATCCCAAATTTGAATGAAGCACCGCTACCAGGAGTGCTTCTCGCCACTCTCTAGACACTCTGGCGAAGCTAATGGAGGGCTGGTGATGCTGGCAATGTCCCTCTTCTTTGCCTCAATCACTCCCACAGCTCGATTTCCCCCTAGAACCAAAAGCCCCAAATCGTGGAAGCTTGCAAACCCTAGTTGCCACCGCAACTAGGGCGAGCAAGATCTCCATATCTGTGGCAGATCTCGCTGTGCCATTGTAGGAGGACGTGATGCTCCACTCCTACAAGCCCCCTGTTGAAGGAATAAAAGAAACTCCCAGCTGTTTGAGAGAAATCGAGATCCAAGTGCGGAGATGCTGCTTTCAAGAGAAGAGAGGAAGAGGAGGGAGGAGGAGAGCCCTGCTTGCTGCTGCCGCAGCGTGTGCATTGCTGCTGCTGTCCTCTGCACTCCCTCCCTTGTTCCTCTTCACACTCTCTCTCTAGCACCTTCTAGCTCACTCCCAAACTTAGGTCTAGGTCCCCGGGTCGAGATCCACGAGTTTAGAGTTAGAGTACAAAAGTGGCCATTGTGCTTTTTTAGAAAAGACCTTGTGCCTATAATTTTGTGCTCAGTGGCATGTTTCAACTTGCATTGGGATAGACTCTATAAGAGTAATAAAATCTCATTGATCTTCACTTGGTCTTGATAGCTTTACACCTTGGCTGAGGATAGTGATGTCCAACATTGTTCCTTGTAGTTGAGGTGTTAGTACCTGTATTATAGCTTTACCCATTAGGAGGTTGTACATGAGTTCATTTCATGATTTTCACTTTAGTTTCAATTGAGTGTTAGTTATTTTTAGCTAGCCTTTATAGTCATACTCAGAGATATTGACTAAACCTGTTAGTAAGCTTATTGTAGTTTAATTGGATTTAAATAGTCATTTAGCTCAGACTTGTCCATATTCCTATACATTATACTTAGAGTGTTACCTTTTTGTTAGACAAGTATATAACTTGATGATATAAAACTTTTTTTGGTCTTATATAGGCAAATTGAAGAGTGATTGTTAGTTGCTTCGTGACTAGCGATTGTTTATAGATTTCATCAAGGATTGTTAATCTTGCTTTGCTGGATGATAATTTAATAGTGATAAGCTTGCTTATTGGATAGTATTGTGGAGGTCATGTTGTTGGACTGGCATATTTTTTCCATGTTGGCATATTAATTCCACCTTTGTTAATATTGTTTAGTTGTGTTAGGGTGTGGTGTTAGATTGTACTAAGATTAGAAGGTAGTGTTTCACTCATTGATATGTTATCTATAATTGGATATTGATGAAGGATTGGCCTCGAATACTAAGTAGGTATCTTTGACCTTGGTTAGCTTAGTTGCTAAAAAGTTTTAAGTAGTGATTTATTCTTTCTTTCTTTTAGTTTTATTTTAAAATTGGTGGCAATTAAGTGATGCTTTGACATTAACATTGTTGAAGTTGAGATTGGATTCTCCATGAGTATATTGAGGAAGTTTGATATTTCCATTTATGGTGATTCAGATGGTTGGTGATTGGTTAAACTTCATTGCCTTATTAGAGATTAATATTTTGTTTCATTAGTCTTGATAAAGATGACATGTTCCTTAGATCATGGCGTGATCTGCTTGCTCCAACAGGAACTACAAGAAATTCTCACAACGATCTCCTTGACTTGCACTCTTGATCAGCTTACAAATGTGACATACATGGAGTTT
This sequence comes from Selaginella moellendorffii, assembly GCF_000143415.4. Taxonomy (NCBI): domain Eukaryota; kingdom Viridiplantae; phylum Streptophyta; class Lycopodiopsida; order Selaginellales; family Selaginellaceae; genus Selaginella; species Selaginella moellendorffii. The sequence goes on along the minus strand of NW_003314365.1, from coordinate 378,265 downwards.
ACAGTTGTTGCTACTCCAGATTCCTTGTTCTTCAGTACCTTCACTGCTTCTTAATCTGGAGATTAGGGTACCACTTTGTGGCTCAGTTCTTTAGGAAGTAAGGACCTGCTTGTCAAAATGAAGCAAGCAGTTCTCAGTGGCAAGTGATAAAATCTGTTTCTGGCTCTCACGTCCAGAAGATTGGTGGTACTCGTCATAGCGGTAGTTGTAGTTGTTAAAGTTGAAGATACTTAGCTCGCTTCTGTGTCTCTTTCTGTTTCTGCTGGATTCTCCAAGAAAGTTCACTCTACCATTATGGAAACTGTTTGTCAGGCCTCCAATCCGGTAAGAGGCAAGGCTGAAGCTCTATAACACAGGGAAAAGAGTTTTAGTGAATCGCATAGCACAAGGTATATAAGATCGAATGTCGTACTGTTCATGTTTTTTACTGTAGTTATTATCATTTTCTTTTCCTGATTTTGTTCCTCGGGGCCTTCTTTCAATCCTTACTGTACAAGGTTTTTTTCTCTCTGCCATGGAAACCTTAGAGAGTCTCTTAGTGTCAACATGAATCAATGACAAGGTATCGCTAAGAAGTACTTTTTAACCTTCAACTCCAGAGGTGTACCATTAGAAAATGACGGCGAGTGGTTAACGAGCACGTGTACCAATTCAAATATGTTTCCCAGAAATTAGGTGTGAACAATCTAATACTAACGCGTGAATCTAAGCAGTAATGAAGAGCCAAGTCATAATCGTTAATATACAGAAGAAAGAAAGAATCAACAAACCTGTAGATGTATGAGTGCAAAGGTCACAAGAAAAGTATCAGTAGATTCTCAAGTTAAATTTATGAGCATTAGGATTGTCGCATAGTTTTGCAGAAAATCGTCCATAGGAACTGCATGGAAATAAAAATTAGGCAGCTAGCACGCTCCTTTTTTCCTTTTTTCTTTTTCTTTTTCTTTTTCTTTTTGTTTAGAAAAGCTCGCTTGCCATAGGTAGAATGTCCTGCATGCAAAAGTCCCTATTTAAATTAATCTCTAAAAGAGAGAGACCTTAATGTATGTTTGAGTGCCAGAAGATGTGGGCCTGATCCAAAAGCTTGTGCTCGGTACAGTTGAATCGTCAAGCTGCATTGAGCCGAGAGGCAAAGAAAGTATGTCCTCAACAGATATAACATGCACTGATCCTTTCTCTGAGAAAAAGCCCTGAGAACTGAAGTATCAAAAGATGGCGTACTTGTTTCTTTTGCCTCCGTCCACATACTAAATGAAGCTTCAAGATCTTGCTTATCAGCATGGTCAAGGCTCTCAAAGTTTCGGCTTGCAACACGCAATGATATTGCAGTTCGGATCAAATGCCTGCACAAAAATCAACTCACAGGAATTTAAAAGGTCTTGTGCTCGTACTTGAGAAATCTTTTTCTTTGTTGAAAGTTTAGTTTGTCCAAAGAGGTTGGTAGGTGAGGCCAAGCATCGATTTCTTCAACTGTATCTTCGGCACTGTTACAACCTGACAGGGATAAGTAATAGGTTTTTCAAAGTTATACCCAGCACATTCATCTGTTCGTGCTTCGAGTAGCCTTTCGACTTCTAAGTCTTGAATGCAACCATACAAAAACTTCATTGCAGCTTCTGCTGGACCTGTGCATTCAGCTGCTGCAGATTTTGCTTCAATTACTTCTTTTATTTTCTCTAATTGCTGAAACAGACAGTACAAAGTTGAGTTTTGAGCTTTTAACACAAAGTTTCTATTTACCTTTTTTTCTCCCCGAACATCTTCTTTCAATGCTTCATTGCGCCCTAATAGTTGTTCCAAGTCTTCTTCCTCCATTTTTCTTTCCATTTTATTTGCGAGATATTTCTCTGTTCACACATACTAAAAACGTTTGTGATAGTGTTAAACGAGAAATCACCAAACCTCTAAGTTTAAAAACAAGCATCCTCATGGTCTTTTGATATGTTCCATTTCTTCTCTTTAGATCATCTTCAAGCTACGTAAAGTATGCTGAGGTTGAATAAAGCAAAACATAAAAGCCCACTTCTTTTGCAAGGAGAATATGACGATGCATTCTAATGTTTTCTTCTACAAATTTCTCGTTCTTGTGCAGCAGTCCTTCCGTCTGTTTGATATGCACCACAAGCTCCCTAGACAGGTGCTCGTTTTCTATTATCGTTTTTTTCGTTTTCTGCATTTATAGCACGTCAATTCGCTTAATGTATCCATACAAGGAAACATACTGCATGGAGTTGCTCATGCGCTTGTTTTATCATGAGCTTCCTAGTATCCTCTATCCGAACAGCCATTTCCTTTTTAAGCCGTTCTCTTTCCTGAAGTGTTGCTCTTTCCACGTCACTTATAGATTCCTGGTGCTCCTTCTTCTCTCTCTCAAGCTGCTCTTTTAAGCTAGTTTAAAGAGAATGATTGCAGAAACTTCCACTGTAAAAACAATCGATTACCTCTTTGTTTCTTGTTCCAAAGCTTGCTTGGTCATCGTAAACTCGTTCAGATCTCGCAACTGGACTTGAGCGTTGTCAAGCTGTAGCCGAAGATCTTCCAAAATAAACTTGCATCCATGCCTCATGTCTTGAATCTCTTTCGCTAAAGCCTCTGCGGATTCTGTTTTCTCTGCTTTAAGAGTTGTCAGCTCTTTTTCCAGACGTCCTGCTTTTTCTCCCTTTATCTTCACCTCTCTGCCAAATGAATGAAGAGACGGAAGTTTTTGTAAAATCCACTTACCCTGTCAAATATATAATAATATCATTGAATTTTTCTCCACGCTCCACGGCTTCAGAACGAATCTGGAGAATGCTTCCAGCTAGCTTCTGTGATTCTTCTTCAAGCACTTTCAGTTTTTCAAGCAGCTGCAAGATCTCGGCCTCTCTCTCACCGACTTTATGTTTTAAAATAGTTACTTCATCCTCGACAGGACCTTCATCTTTTTTCTTCCCTCCTTTTCCACCTTTCTTTGGTGCCATATTGAGACACCTAACAACCCTAAATCCACATTCATTAGGTAATTATTCATGTTTTAAATCCTTTAGTGCCCAGCTAAGAAGCATGGGATGGATATATAGGAAACTATTTGGCATTCCTCGAATCGCTGGTTTCCAGCTTGAACTATCAAATCTTGTTAAGTCTTGTAGCATCAGAAATATTTTCCTGGGCACACATTCTTGAGAATGGCAGGGATTATTCCTGTGCTGATTTCCCGGCATGTGAACTCTTCATAAAGCGTGAAATTTGCCATATCATAAATTCGGAGAAACATTTCAAACACTCGTCGAATCAAGTAAAGCCAAATCTTTGCTCAACAATTAAATAAATCTGTTTGTGTTTGGTTACATTGAGCACCATCTCAGAAACATTTTGTTTCTTCAGTGATGAACGTGAAAGGCAACCGAGGAACATAGCTCCGTGGATTGAACTGCTGCAGCACTGCAAGCAACACTAGGCTTAGTCCACAGCATCATGGTGCATCGTCACCCAGAAGTAGCCCTGTCGAAGAATCAGTTGAGCCCAGACGTGCTAAAGCTTGAAGAACCTCAAGAACCTCCTGCTCCAGGCACTGGAGGAGAACGCCATTGGAAGTACGCCAGTGTTGAGTAGATGATAGGCTCCGTACCTTAGCTGGGCCGTCCAAAAGGACAGCCACGTATGCTGAGGCAGAGCCCTCACCCAAGCGACCATGAAGTTGGAGGGTACATGGCATAGCCTGCATGTTGACTGCTGCCACCAAGGATTGAGAACATGCTTCTGCTTGATTGTACGAAGATTCAATGGCAAAATCACACATTAGGCTTGGCATTCAATTTAAAGAGCATTCAAGATAATTCAAATAATGCATTAATGCATTCCAAGAAAGCCATAGTCTCCTTTCTCAAAAGGCATGGATTGGAACAAGGTGCTGTAAACAAAAAGAAATATATGCAACTTAAAAAGTTGTAATTGTGACTTTGTGTATTGAAAGATACTTGTCAGCCAGTCTTTTTAGATATTTTTTCTTACTGTCATGACGGCAGGAGGTGGATACTGTTAATTCCCTTTGTTAGTCTCCACCAAAGCTAGTAACTAGTAACTAGTAATCACATGTGCACTTGACCAGAAAAGTATAATGACAAAATTTCTAGATATTATTAGTCAAGTATACTTACCTGGTTAGAAAAGCTCATTTCTTGGCTTGCATTTGCTAGTGTTAAGAACCCCAACAATATTGTGTCTAATCCCTCAATATTGCTAAATGATAAATTGCCATGTCCACTAGAACCCTCACTATCATGCCTCTTAGGTTGACTATCTCTTGGGATTGGGGTGATAGCCCAAGCTTTCATGTTACCCTCCAACCTTGCAAAGATTTTTGCCACCATTAAAAAATATTGCATTGTGTAATATATGCATTCAATAATGGTCATCTAAGTCTGCCATTTTTCCTACAACAATATTTATGATATCAACAAAAAAATGTAGAATATGATCCAAGGACTATATAAGGAGGAGCCCCTCAAGATATAAAGCTTTGAAACATAGAGTGTTGTCAATCGGCATTGTGTCGAATTGACTGGGGGGTGAGGGATTGATATGGGTGGTTTCAAATATATAGTAAAGATAGTAGTTGGAAGTATAGTGGACCACTACATTAGTTTGGCACTATGTTACTCTTTGTTTTTTGGGTCTCTGAACATCATAAGCTGAAGTCTGTGGTGGCTGCTTTACACACAAAGGGGTCGAAGAAGCAGAAGTTCTTTGTGAAGAATTATAGGAAAGGTTGACATAAACCATAGGAATATTCTGAGAATATACCATAGCATGTGGGATTTAAGGCTGTAATGCCTTAAGGGTTGGGAAGTTGGTTTAGGGTTCACTCTCTTCTTTGTTTCATTGGTATCAAAGTAGCATGTTCTTTTGGAAATGGCAGATGAGTGAGATGTTGATTTTGATGAGGAGTATGGCGTTAGTGATGATGGCCATGATGATGAGGAAGAAACTCTTGATGATGTCGTTGTGCAGCAAGAACACCAGATTTCTGAGGTTTAGAGCAACATTAAGGAGGTTAAGAATTCCATCAATCTCATTAAGGCTTTCTTGCTTCGCATGAACCCTCAAGGGTTGAATCAATATCATGTCTGTGATTACCATTGGTACATCAAGCATGCCAAGGATTATGGTATCATGGAATGGAAGTCATCACCAAATGTTTGTGATAGCTAAAAGGTTGATTCTTGGTTAGAATTGTGGGAAAGTTGTTGATTTCACAATCCTTATGAGGATAAGGTGAAGATTGATTTTTTTTGTGATAAAGCTTATGGGCCATGCTTCTTCGTGGTGGAAGAACTACATCAAAGCTAATTTAAAGCCGACTTCTTGGACTAATTTGACAAAGGTTTTTAGTGCTTTGTTTGTCAAGAAGTTTGAAGAGGTTGATCTTGTGAACCAGCTGTTAAAGATCTGGCAAAGGACTTTGTATTTAGATGCATATGCTCACAAGTTTCGTGATCTTTGCCTTAGTATCACAGGCACTTCTAAAAGTGTAATGTTTTATTAAAGGATTGAGCTCAATGGATGCAGCAGAAGGTCAAGAAGGATTTTCTAGCAACATTGACTAATGCTATCACTAAGGCTTAGAACTTTTCGCCCAAACCATCAGTCAACTCGGTCAACTCTAGTCAACTAGATGGTCTATGGGGTAGTCAACGTGATGACTAGCTTACCAATGCTTCATATTCGGGGAAGAAATGGCTGTTTTTCTGTTGTGGCTCAAAGCATGAAGATGGTAGTGAAGCTAAGAAACTTCGTTTGGACCAGTGAGAGAAGGATAAGGCGGAGGGAAATTGTTTTTGTTGCCACAGCGCTGGACATCAAAGCAAGGATTGTTTTGAGGAGGTCAGTGAATTCTAAAGATGCAAGTGACATTTTTATTGGAGCCATATTGCTTTAAGTTGGTTATCCTCTTGTGTATATGAGCCATAAGTTTTATGCCACACAGTGGAATTGGCCTACTTAAGACAAGGAGTTGTATGTTGTGATTGCTACTGTGAAGGAATGGCAACATTATCTATATGGATTGGAGTTCCATGTGGATTCAAACCATCAGTCTTTCCAGTATTTCAATTGACAAAAGGATCTTTGAGGCTGCCTTACTCATTGGCAAGAGTTCCTGGAAGAAATGTTTGTTAAGATCCAGTACAAGCATGAAGGTGACAATAAGGTGGCTGATGCATTATCCAGGATGGTAAATTCTATCTCGTTTGTGAAGCTATTTAGCAATTTCTTGGATAAGCTTAAGGAGTTTGCTGACTTCAACTCCTTTATCACTGATATTTGCACAAAGATTTTGTTAAGGGATGCCTCTACAGATTTGAAGGGTGACAAATTTGTGTCATTTGAGATATGAAATGGAATTCTGGTGAAGAAGGGATGTGTGGTGGTTCTTTGTGTTGACAAACTCATCAAACGGATTTTGGTTGAGTGTCATGATGTGTCAAATGTTAGGCATCCGGGGGTACTGAGAACATATATATTGGTGAAGAGGCATTTCTTTTGGCCTGGGATGAAGTCAAATGTTAAGAAGTACATACATGGTTGTTTGACGTGCCAGGTGGTCAAAGCTAATCATTAGAAGCTACCATTAGTAGAAGATTGATCATTCTTCTTGCTTGACTGCTTGTTCTTCAACTTTAGACAATAGCCTTGTAGTGTCCAAGCCCCCACCACAATGATGACAACCTTGGAATGAACAAGAGAGTGAACCCTAGGCCAACCTTCTAACCCTTAAGGCATTATGGCATTAAATCCCATAGGCCATGGAATATTTTCAGAATATTTCTGTGGTTTGTATCATTCTCCCGATCCAGCCACATACTGCAGCCTCAAGAAGCTAAACAAGCCTCATATGAAGGGAGTCCAAAGCAATACAACCATGGAGAAAAGATGTGCAAACAGCAACACCAACCTCATGACAAACAGACACAAAAGAAAAAAAGCAATACGGCTTTCTCGCATGACAATACAGTCATGAAAACCTGAGAATGAGAATAGAACAAATGGCTCAAATCATATAATAATACGGCTATAGAACTCAATTCTCCCCTTCTTTAGGAATGTCATCCAAGTCATAACCAAAACTTGGAAACACTCTCTTCACATCATCCTCAGTTTCCCATATAGCTTCATCCATGGAATAACCATTCAACTCTTTAGTTGTTTTTTGGTGTGTTTTCACCAATCTTTGAGCAAGAATATTGGCTAGCCTGGCCTTCTCAGCATCAATCTCTGGGAGCTGGATGATGGACTGATCCACGACATCACCAGAGTGCAAACACGCTTTAAGCTTTCTCACATGGAATGTTGGATGAATCTTCGAACTAGCTGGCATGTCTAAAGTGTATGCAAGATCCCCCATACACTGTAAGTTGTCTCCATGGTATTTTGGGTGTTGTGCCACCTCCTTTTAGAGACCATTGTGCATCTGATAGCTTAAGGAAAACCTTGTAACCAACTTTATACTCTTGATGACGATGATGTTTATTAGCCAATCTTTTGTCTTGATCTTGAGATTGCCTCATTTCAACTTTGTCAACTCAAGCTTGTCTTGGAAATCATAAGCATGAGGTACCCAAACCAAAGCCAAACTCAAACTCACAGGAAACTTAAGCTCATAGCCATACATCGCCATAAATGGAGACATGCCAATAGCTAATTGATGAGTGCTATTGTGAGCAAACTGAAGCAAAGGTAAATACTTCTCCCATACTCTTTGTTGAGTCAAGTTTTCCACAAAAAACCTCAGCATATCTTCTAATAGCTCATTCATGTGCTCTGTTTACCCATCTAATTATGGATGCTCACCACTACTCATACTCAACTTAGTCTCTAACTTCTCAAAGACTGTTTGCCAAAACTTGGACATGAACTTGGGATCCCGATCATTCACAATGTCACTTGGCAAACCATAGAGATTGAATAACCAGTCTACAAACAACTGAGCAAGTTTAGAAGCTTTTAATGTTGTCTTCATAGGGAAGAAGTGAGCCATCTTCATCAAACAATCCACAAAAACCCAAATAACATCATTTCCTCAAAAGATCTTGGGCAAACTAGTGATAATGTCCATTGAGATGCTATCCCACTTATTTTTAAGTACACATAAGGCTAGTAAAGCTAAATACTAGGAATTTATAAAATTTACAGTTTAAGGATGATGAAGAAGATTATTCTAGTTGGCTTGTCAATAAAACACAATGGAAGAACTAAGATAAACAAAGGAAAAGGAAAGAAAGGAATAGGAGAAAGTCATTGTAAAAAAAGATGATGGTGAAGTTGAGCTTTAATTGATGGAGTAGTGAAGAATGTCTCAAGAGGACAACTAGCATCATGTAGAACACTGTTCATACTCCTTAGAATAGCACCAAACCAGAATGCCACCATATGTTGTAAAAGCCACCCAAAGGATTTTTACTTTTCATATTCTTTTTATTTTCTTGGTCACACTCAGAAGTACACCATTATGACCATGGGGCTGGTGAAATAGGGTTTTGGAAGTGGCTGACAATAATAGGCTGATTCCAGAATGTCCCTAGACAAGTTATTTACTAAAAATGTCAATTCCTAGGGATAACATCCAAAGTGGGAGTTTCCAATAGCTACTCGAGAGGGGTACCATCCATCATTTGTGGAACAGAGGTTGTGAAGGTAAGCACTCTTATTTGGTTGGTGGATACTTGCATTCCTTAAACTCCTATGGATCTTAAACTCCATATAGAGCCCTATTGCTCTTGAGAGTACAATCAAGGAGCAAAGGGACAGAAGCATGAAGTGATATTAGAACAACCCTAGAATATCTAGCATTTTAACACCTAAATCAACATGCAAAAATGGAGCCAAATAGAGTTTGGCACTATTTCAAAATACTAATGGCTTAACTTGAGGATATAAGTACTCCACTAACCAAATGCAAAAAAAGGATAGACATGTTTAGCTGGGAGCTAGAGAATATATTGCTACATTAATGGGATTGAAATAGTATTAACAATAGAGAGGGTGTCTTGGTGGATATGGTAAGCTATCATGTAGCGATATTGAAGGATTAGAGCTCAATATGTGAAGATTCTTGTCACTAACTAGTGCAAGACATAATAAGATGGGAACTTCTTACTAGGTTAAATATGTTTAACTAATAGCACATAGAAATTCTGTTTTTATTTTTTGGTCTAAGTACACTCAAACTACCTAATTAACTCCACTACCATAAAAGAGAATGATAAAGGGTATAGCAATGCTGATCACCTACCATTGTGATAGTAAAAGAAGGATATCTAAAAGGATACCAACATGTAACTTTCAATACCTACAATCATATTTGTGATATTTATATGAGTTTTTGGAGATTTTTGTGGCTGATATTTTTATATTTAACAAGAATATAGAAGAGCATAAGGTACATTTTACATAAAGTTCTCTTGTTACTATGTGATAGCAAACATACATAAAGAAAAGCAAGTGTGAATTTGCAAAGTTGAAGGTGGAGTATCTAGGCCACATTATGACATCTAAGAGTGTCAAGACAAATCCAAGAAGGGTGGCTATGGTGGAAAACTGGCCTACTCCAGCTTTAGTGGCAAAGTTACATAGTTTCCTTGGTATATACTACCAATGTTTCCAGTGCAAATTTATGGGCTATTCCTTTGACACAATTGCTGTGTAAGAATATGTATAAGATTATGAGAATTGAGGAGATGAATGGGTAGAGCCATTTGTTTGCTCCTTTATTTCCCCTCACAAGAGACTGTAATTCAGAATTTGGCATCTGGTTTGGCAAGAATTTATGAACTTAAGTTTCTTTCTGCTGTTCACTTTGGAGCAACTTTCACATCAATTGCAAGGGCCAACAAGGCTGGTAGAAAATATCCTGCAGGGAAGTGCCAAGAAGTATCATACTCTAAATGCTGAAAGTGAGATCGTTCAGAGCAACTTGAACGTGTGTGTCTTTTGCTAACTAAGGTGATTCTATTGTTCCTTAACATGCCTCTAGCAGTCTTAAGCTGTGTTTGTTATAAATTACCTTGGAATGAATTGCTTAGATCTCAATCTTGAACTTTAAGTTCTTGTTCTTGCTATTGGAGGTAGAAAAAGATTGTTATGGAGACACAAGTCTTATTGGGAATTGTCATCATTTGAGGATAAATGGCATGTCTCCATCAGTCAGTTTAAAGAGATTCTTGGTAGGACTTTTTCTCCTTACATACCATTATGTAGAATTTCAGCTTCTATAACATTTGGTATTGCCTTGGTTATAATTAGTTTAGTGCCATTACAGGGGCCTTTTTTAGTGTCAATTTTTTGTAACAAGATTATGATATATCTGATTTTTATGTGTAGGTTGTGCAAAGGTATTCTAGATGGTGTTGCTGAGTTTAAGAATTCTACAGGGTAGTCCAACATCTCTTCATCCAAATCTATTTCTATGATGTCAATGCTTCATATGTTATTGTTCTGCTGGTCATTCTCGAAAGGACTTGGTTGTTCACTTGTAGAGAAAGATCATTTAAAGTCATGAGAATAGCTAGATCATTTGGTTGTATGTGTTTTCCAAACACATTATCTATCATTTGTTCTCTAGTGGTGGATGTTAGAGGTAATTTTGTAACTTCTTGGTTGAATCCTTGGAGGATACAGTGGTACAATCCACACTAGCGCTACAATCCACACCTTGCCATCCTTGCATTTGTGCAGAAATGCCTTCCAACCTGACAGACGAACCAAAGTAGCATGTGAGGGATTCAACAAGCTGGGTTGTACTGCAGCACGGAGTGCAGGTGTTCTTTAGCCATGACCTCACTCATTATGAGGGCATAAATATGCATAAACTTCCAATGCCTCACACAAAGCAAGGAAGAAATCTCCTCTCAGGACTCTCCAGCTTCTTGGACTCTTCCAATGCCACTGTAGCCAGCCACAGCTTAATCGCAAGCCTCTTCCCAATGTCGCACTCACTGGCAAGCTAATAGCGTTGCTGTCGTTAGCGAATGTATGTTGCCACTGCTCCATGGCTTGCAGTCTATGGAGGGATCACCCTTGAGATGCCACAGTTGGAAGGCAGGCATTCTTGCAGTAGTCTTTCTTTGCAGGCATTTGTCTAAGAGCTCCTTGACTTCTTCAAGGTGGGATCTCTCTCTATAGAACACAGCTCAAGTACCTATATTTCCTTCCTTTACTTTTAGCCAGCCAGTTTAGGGCAGTGACAATGAATATTCAAGCACGATACTCTGATGTGTTTTAAACAATTGGCAATGAGACTAATCAAGGCTTTGAACGCCATACCTGGGGCCATACCCTTGCTCACCAACACTCTCACAATGCTTGCATTTGGAACTGGGCAAGATGCTGCAAGTTGTGATGGCCACTCCAGGGGAGCACTAATTTGCTTGTGTCAGACTCTTCGAGTGCATGGAGGTGGTGGCATCTTTTGGACGACAGCATCAACACAAGCAGCATCCTGGACCTCCTCAACAACTTTGAGAAGGTCTCTAGTCTCAGGTCTCAAGAAAACCTCGTGGTGTTTCATTTTATTTTTATTGCATTGTTTTGGTCTCCTGGTTCCAGGGGATGATTTGTCTTCTAGTAATTACCTAGACTCAACTTATAAAATATAACCATTTCAATATTAACTGGATAAAACTCACATCAAATTAGTGAACAAACGTTTATAATGTCATTGTCTGTTACATCTACTGGACAATCTCAAACATTCGCTTCACTTCAAAACCATTACCTGCTTCCTTGTTTGTGACTCCCTCCTCAATGAACTTCAGGTGAGATTGTTGGTTATGTCATTTGAGAGCAGCTGCGAGACACTGGTGGAGTATCCAGCCTGGGTCTCTCGAGTGTCTTGTGAGTCAATCTTCTCCATGTTATGCATCTCCTTGAGATTGAACCCTACACATCTTTCTACATCAGAGAGGATTGTCTTGAGACAGGTTAGCTTGGCACAGGCTTTTGCCTGCATCTTGAACTGGGTGAATGTCAGGCCACGGTTCACTGGCACAGCCATGGGCATTGGAATGTGGACACATAGTGTTCCCCACTTTTCAAGGATTGCTATGGCCCCCAAGCATTGTCGAAGTTGGGGGGCTTGGAAAGGTTGCATAAGTCACTTGGTTCTAGAGGTAGATCCTCTTGTGTGGCACCACAAACACAAAGGTCGTCTGGATGCTTGTCTCACTCTTTGCATTTTTTTGAACAATGCTTCAATGTTCAACTGGAGAACTTTGCTAGAGATACATACATAGGTACATATTATGTATTAATAACATATTAATCTGTCTATTATTTAATTCTTTTAAAGGCATTTCATTTGTTTTTACTCATCACATACTACCGATGATGGAACTGAGTTGTAGAAGGCCACTATGAAGAGGAAGCTCCAGGATATGTGTGTTGTGCTCTCCTTCCCAAAGTTGCTCGAGTAGCTGATATATCACATATATCCTATATAAAATAACTACATAACTTGAGTGACACATAAGTTCTTTGGTGACATGAACCATGAGAATATTATAAGAATATTCTATGGCCTGTGGGATTTAAGGCCGTAATGCCTTAAGGGTTGGGAGGCGGCCTAGGGTTCACTCTCTTGTTCATTTCATTGGTATCAGAGTAGCACATTCTTTTGGGCATGGTGGATGAGCAAGATATTGATCCTAATGAGGAGTATGGCATTAATGATGATGGCCATGATGATGAGGAAGAAACTCTTGATGATGTTGTTGTGTGGCAAGGATGCCAGATTTTTGAGGTTTAGAGTGATATTAGGGAGGTTAAAGATTCTGTCAATCTTACTAAGGATTTCTTGCTTCGCATGGACTCTCAAGGGTTAAATCAATCTCATGTCCGTGATTACCATTGGTATGTCAAGCATGACAAGGATTATAGTATCATGGAATGGAAGTCATCACCAGATATTTGTGATAGCTAAAAAAGTTGATTCTTGGTTGGAATTGTAGGAAAGTTGTTAATTTCACAATCCTTGTGAGGATAAGCTGAAGATTGATTTTTTTTGTGATGAAGCTTACGGGTCATGCTTCTTCGTGGTGGAAGAACTACATCAAAACTAATCCAAAGCCAACTTCTTGAACTAATTTGACAAAGGTTTTTTGCATTTTGTTTGTCAAGAAGTTTGAAGAGGTTGATCTTATCAACCAGTTGTTAGAGATTCAGTAGGGGACTTTGTCTTTGGATGCATATGCCTGCAAGTTTCGTGATCTTTGCCTTAGTCTCATGACCATCTATAATAAGCTACTAAAGGTTCAATGTTTCATCAAAGGATCGATCTTAGTGGATGTGCAGCAGAAGGTCAAGAAGGATTTTCCAGCAACATTGACTGATGCTATCACTAAAGCTTAGATC
>NW_003314365.1:141990-364782 GCF_000143415.4 Selaginella moellendorffii | reverse complement strand
GTTCCTATGTGTTATTAGCTAAGCATAATTAGCTTGATAAGGAGTTCCTATCTTGTTATGTCTTGCATTGGCTAGTGACAAGAACCCTTGTGTATTGAGATTAGTCCCTCAATATTGCTACATGATAGTTTGCCGTGTCTGCCATACACCCTCGCTATCATGCCCTTTGTATTAGTCTCATTTCGGTCCCAAATGCTATTTATGGAAAGTGTCGAGATTTGCTCATTTGGCATATCTACGGAATGTAGAGATTGATCTGAACACAATGGTGTTTGTCCCGTGTCTAAATTCACAATCTAGGGACATTCCATATTTAGTAAGTTTCAAACTTGTCCCAGAGACTAACTCTTGATACTAAGGGAGGCTTGGGGTGAAAGCCCAAAGCGTGTGTTCCTCAAAGGGGGGAGGGGCGGAGGATATGGGGGGTTCCAAATGTATAGTAGGGATAGTGGCTCTCGCTTGCGTGTCTATCCTTGTTCTGTGTCCGACTTGGGTCTAAGCCCAAGTTCCATTCCATGCTAGCTGATGGAGTACCCATATCTTTGCATTAGACTACTGGTATGCCAAAATAGTGCCAAACTCTATTTGGCTCCATTTTGCATGTTGGTCCTGGCATTAGGATGTTGGATGCTCTAGGACTGTTCGAAGTCGCTCCATGCTCCTGTCCCTTCGCTCCTTGGGCTATATGCTCGGGAGGCATTTCGTGCCCCAGTGCCATTGCTCTTTGGCATTATGCTTGGGAGTTTAACATTGTTCCTTCGTTCAATGGCCCAAGGCCCTGAAACTTGGGTTCCACACCACTATCCTTTGGACACATGGCATGTGACATGTGGAATCTATCATGTGGCACAAAAAGGGTTTAGGTTCCGCTTCATGGTTATCCTATGGTAAATCACTATAGGATAAAGGGTAAAAACCATGTGTGCTACATTTGGTATCAGAGGATAAGGTTTAGTGAGTACTATTCAATGAGATTGGGCAATTAGTCTCGTTGCATACGTAGAGATGAAAACAATGATCCGTGTGGGCACACATTTGGGTGCAAAGGCTTCACAATTGGTCCTTGGGTACGGATTTGGTTATCTTTTTGTTCCATACTATGTGAGCTTGAGTTTGGGCTCATAGGATGGATGTAAGATGTTCTATTTGCATGAGTCTATACTTGGGCTTGTGAGTGAGGAACACTAGTAACTCAAGATTACACTTTGAGTTGGTAGGATTAATGTTAGTTTATCGATGGTTCCATGTGTTGTTCCATGTACCATGGGTGAAAGTAAATTTTCCCTAGGTTTGCTTTGAGTGGCAAATAGGTTGGTCTGTAGCTGTTTAGCATAGCACTAGTGGATCCTTCTTAGGCATGATTATAAGTGGATCAATCAAGACTGTAGGGATTAGTCTATTGTTCAAGTAGTCATTGCCGCACTCTTTCATAAACTTTTCTTGGATTGGACCGAATGCAATGCGAATGCAAGCTTGAGGTTTAGTCAAAGATGAGACCGAAAAGAGAGTTCTCAGGGACGAAGGATCAAACACGTAAATCATATTTTCTACTTGGAGAGATGATTCACAATGAGGTATGACTCATTGCCCGTATTCACATTATGCAATTAAGAATCCCTCCCTACCTTGGTGCATATTGGAAATGATGGTCTTAAAAATGGTGAGTTGTGGGATGGATAGTAGTGAAGCGCTAAACCATTTTTTCTAGGCTTGCTATTGAAGACTTGGGTTGCAATTGTCAATTGTTTTCCAAGGAAGCTTGCCATTGCTTCTTGAGTAGCTTGGTGTTGGATTAGTTTTGAGTTTGGTCGGAAAGAGAGTGACATGAGCTAATCTGTGTTGTGAACAAAAGTTAGTTGTATTTAGTGTTGTAAATCTTTATCGGTGGGGTGTGGCATTTATGTTGCATTTTATCAAATCGAGTTAGCACTTGATACTTATATAAACCTTTGTAGTAATAATAGGGTGTTGCTCATGGTGTTTCTCAATTGATGATCAAGTCATTATGATTTCTATATCATATCCATGTGATAGTGAGCAATGCATTTACAAAGTTGCTTGGTTAAATGATGATCAACCCCAAAGTGGCTGATGGAGAAGCTAGTATACTGACATATAGTAGCATTGTAGTAGTTTTGACTAGATTCTCGATGGTGGTCCATTATGCTAAGCTTTAGTTGGTACATTATTTCCTTGATGGTTTGCCCATAGGGTGTTGGAAAAGGGTTGTCGCATTCATATGCTATAGCTCACCGGTTTATTTGTTAACATTTGGAGTAAATTGTTAGATGGAGAAGGTGTGTAATTGAGGCATTGACACCACTAGCACTTGTGTTAGTGAAAGTGGCATTATTATTTCAAGTGATGAGGAATTTTCTTTAGAGCTTGATTTTTCATGTCATTTTTTTTGTCAGTGTTTTGACTTCACATTAGATCTTGAAGGTGGTTGAAGAAGAGTGTTAGTGCAATGTGGATATCTAAAAATATGGTCATTGTGATCAAGCCTTGAATGTTCATTTTGCATTTTACGGATGTCGGTTATATGGGCAAAATGAACATTGCACAAATGAACATTTGCACGTTTGAACATTGCACAAATGAACATTTGCACGTTTGAACATTGCACAATGAACATTGCATAAATGAACATTCAATATTTTCTTAAGATTTTCCAATGGCTGATTTGTTGATCACTTTTTTCAAAAACCATTCCATTTTCATAAGCCAATACAAATAGTGAAGAGGTTAAAGTTGACTTTGGTTGACTTAAACCTTAGTAGGCAGTTTGTATAATGCAACACGAAAAGAATGCTGACTTTTGGGGATAAGGCAATTGAGTTGGATAGAGTCTGGAATTAGTGTAGAAAATTTTTCATTACACTTTTCTAGAAAGGTGACCCTTGTGCCTTTCTTCTGTAACATTATGCTTGGTGGTAGGTTGCACCTTGCATTTTATTAAGACTCTATGAGAATAGTGAGCTCTCACTAATCCTGACTTGGTTTTGGTGGTCTTATGCCTTAGTTGAAGATGGTGATGTCCAACTTAGTTGTTTAAGGTTGAGATGATGGTACCTGTACTATAACTTTGTCTATGAGAAGGTTGCATATCGATATGAGTCCATCTCATGGGCTTCACTTTAGTTTCGACTGAGTGGTTATCATGCATAGCTAGCCTCTTCAAGGCATGCTCAAAGCTATTGGCTAAACGCATTAGTGAGCTTATTGCAGTTGAGTTGGATTCAAGTAGTCATTTAGTTTGTGCTTGTCTATGAATCTTTATCTCATACCTGGGGTATTACGTTCATATTGGATAAGTATATAACTAGATGATATGAGTTTAGTGTTTGGGTCTTGTGAAGGCAAGTTGAAAAGTGATTGTTAGTTGCTTTGGAAATTAATGATTACTTGTAGACTTTGTCAAGGACTATTGACACTTACTTTGCTTGATAAAAATTTATTAGTGATGGGTTTGCTTTACCGGATGGTGTTGTGAGAGATCGTGTTGTTAAACTTACATAGGCTTTCCATGTTAGCATGTCGACTTTACCTCTATCGATATCATTTGGATATGTTTAGTCTGTAGTGTTGGATTTCATGGAGTCTTGGATGTGGTGATTCACTCCTTGAGGAAGTGTTATCTGTAACTGAGTTTTGCTGAAAGATTGGTCTCTGATACTGACTAAAGTATCTTCGACTTTGGTTAGCTTAGTTACTAGAGAGTTTGGGTGGTGATTCACTCTTGCTTTCTTCTAGCTTGTTATAGTGTTGATGGCATTGAAGTGATGCCTTGTTGTTGACATTGTTAATGTAAAGATTCGAGTGAAATGATATATCTCTCTATAGTAATGATATTGAATTTCATTAGTCTCGATGAAAATAGTGTTGATGATTTAACTATGGCTTTGTGTTATTGGCATTCGTGCATTTGCTAATTAGCAATTATGTTAGTATTCAAACTATCTAAATGGCAAGTTGAGTTAGTTTTGTTCTAGACGTGATTATTTAGTAAGAGTTGTGCTTTAGCTTTTCCCTAAAAAGTGATTTAGTCGTGGACTATACTAGCTTTACGAGAGGAAGAGTTAGTGATCGATATTGGAATGTTTAAGTCTTTATTAGATTTGAGTTTGGGATATATCTATCATTGATGATTCTTTTCGTGCTTGTTATGAAGTGAGTTACGTCTTGTTATGGATGGATTCATGGAGGATCGTTTAGTGATCATTTGTTGAGCATAACTCCATTGTGTTTAGCTTTTGGGTTGATACAGATATGCTCTTCATTAGCTTTAGCATTATGAAGTTTAGCTTATGGATGTGTTGAAGAGGATATTGTGAGTTGTACCATGATTTCTTTTTTAGCATTGAAGTTAGTTTATATGAGACTCGTGATCATTGTTAGGCAAGACTTGGCTATAGACTTCTTCGAGCTTTTAGTCTTTTGAGTTTTAGGTTTATTGTTCCATTTGTTAAAAGTTGTTGGGGAAGGCATTTTTATCTCATTAGCTTCAATGTTGAAGTTAGTATTTACATTTGGCAATCATTGGTGATGATTGACTATCATCTAGGATAGTTGATTATCCTTGTCAAAGGTTTTGTTTAATTATTGTTGATATAGAATGATTTGCCATTCTTCGGGATGGTGGATTCTTTTTTTGACAATGATTATGCATCTCTGATGGGATGATTGATGGTCTTTCATGATGATTAGTTGTTTTCTTTAATGCATTATGGCTTTTCACGTTATCACATGTTATTTGTGATTTGCCCTGGATTGGTCTCTTGGGTTTGAGATATCGGTAGGATGTTGCTGATGCTTGCTTAAGCAACTTGAGTTCCTTCATATTATTGACTGGAATATATTCAGATTGACTAGTGCAATAGTTGACATGAACGAGTGTTTATTGGTCATGCGGCATTCATTCTATTTTATTGATTGTTGCTACAGTTGGTTTGATGGATGGAATGTTATTACTTTTAGGTGATACATTCGTAAGCATCTTGCTTGCCAGTCAATATTACTTTGTGTTTTTTAAGTTGTCTTTTGTGAATTGTTTAGCATGCTATCTGAAATATTTAATAGTTAAGTTTTATCATTGAGTTTCCTTAATGATACACTGGCTATTGAATTTTGTTCAATGGTGAATCCTATATTTTCCAAACATGCTGATCTTGGTGGTTCCTATACTATAATATTGCTTTTTTTGGATGATAACTTATTTAGAGTACTTTTGTGTTCTAATATAAGATTTATTCATTGATAATTAAGTCTCTTAGATATCATTGTCTATGACTTTGATATTGTCCATTTATTGATCTATGAATTTGGGCCAGTATAGGCAGATTGGCTTTGGAACTTTATGTGTATGGTGAAATCTTTAGTCATGGGGTAGTTATTCTTGACTAGTCACATCACCCGACTCTCTGTCGATATTCCTTGTTCCTTTAAAAAGGGCGTGACCATGTAAACAACTTTAACTGCCTATTTATAGTAGTCTATCTAAACCTTACTAACAGGTTTGGTTTCTTTGCTTAGGAGGGTTGGGGCCTCTGGCTTCTCTCTTTATGTCCCTTCAGGCAGGGGCATATCACACTTTTGTAAGCTGGATGACACCCAAAACAGCAAGGGTGGTTAACTCCGTTGGTCATTTCCTTGTCGGCGATGGACTTTGTTGGCCTCTATCGTTCTCCACCAAGACTTGGCATTATCTGCCAAGTATGGTTTTGCACATGGGACATTCTTCGAGCTTGGTAACCGTAACACTCGAAAGTAGTCCTCCATATTATAAAACCAATCCTCCACTACCTTATAGTCATTCACTCCCTTGAAGACTGGTGGGAGCTTTGGTTTGTACTTGGGAACTGCTTGAGGGACTACCAGCTCATACTTGGTCCTACTTGGTTTCAGCTACTCACTACATGAGCAACGGAGTGTTAGCCATTCATCCACAGATTCCCAAATCTTTCCCAATCCCCCTTCCCGGGTTAGACTGGACTTAAAGTTTGGCTACACTCCCTGCAGGCACAAGCAGCCAAGCACACCAAGCCTCCAGGTTTCTAACATCCCTTGGTACAACAAGACTTGATCATGGGACCCTCTAAATCCCAAGCTTTGGGTGCAACACTTGCTTTGGGACACTAGGGTTAAACACCGTGGCCTAACAGCCCGATATGGGTACCTCAACCCCCCCACTTCCATCCCGAAGGGAAGGCCCAAGCCCCTAGGAAGGGCAAGAACCAATGAACCACAAGGTACTCAAGTGGGGCACCACTCCACATGAACCGGGAGCACTGCAGTGTAGGGCCATGGTGTTCCGAAATGTTGTCCCAAAGTCCCAAATGGGGGAAAGGAGGAGGAGCAGTCCTCTAGTGTAGTGACTACGGATACAGTCACATGGTGAGGAAGTCATAGAGGACCATGGGACTTAGTGGCCGGGCTTGCAGGCCTTGATCTAGTGGCAGTGTTGGTGAACATGGCCATGGACGGAAGAGGGACTTAGCAGGAACTCACAAAGGGATGTTGGGGAAGGCTATTCCCATGTCTAAAGGCATCCTAAGGATGCTAAGGAGTGGATCTGGGATGACCACTCGTGGACGGATGACCCAATCTTGGAGAGACGGGATTATGATGCAAGTGGTATTGGACCACCAGTGCGACACAGGTGAATGGGCATGGCCTTAGTGCAATAGGCTGATATGTCAGTGGTACCTTTGGGTGTAGATCTTGGGGCTGGACACGTGGAGCACTTGGACCAAGTGCAAGGGATGAGTGGCATGGATGCCATTCTCAGGACTAGTAGGTCCCAAGTCCTGAATTGGACTTAAGTAGGTTGTGAAGGAGACTCCTCCAAGTGGTTAGAGGTGTGGTTAAGTGACTAAAGTAGAATGGAAAATTTAGTCGCTCACAACTTGGTATCGGGGTTGTTCCTTAGTCCAACTTTTATTAGTGCTTAAGTATATCACCATTGATATTGGCATTAGAAGGTCCTAGGAGTGGGCCTATCCTTGAGGAGTAGCATGTCGAGAGGACATAGCTCTCCACTCAAGTTCATGCATGAACTTCGGCGAGATATGGTGGATAGAAAAGAGGCTAGTAAGGGAACGACTTTGGGATCTTGGGAACAGTATAAGGGTTTCCTCAGAGAGCTGAGGATGTGATCCAAATGAGTGTTTGATGCAGCAAACGGGTTAATGTAGTTGTGGTAAACAACTATAGTTGGGATCACGGGAAAGATGCAGACTCCAAAACAATAAAGGAGTCACAAGATTACCTTCTTGAAGTTGAGGCTGGTACTCATAAATTTGAGACCGGAATTGGTGACCGTGGGAGGTCAAATACAGAAGAGGACACAAGTTCTCGAAATGGTAACCGGGGCTACCTCTATTAAATGCTGGAACAACCCAAGGAGTTGGGGGTGTACTCAGAGGATGAGTTGGTATTCTCATCACATGGACAAGTGGTCCTAAGAGGCAAAAGGTTGCCCCAAGAGAACAAATCAAGTGTCGGAGTAACACTTGCAAAGATGGTCCTTGTGAGTAGGACCTGAATACAAGAAGTTGTATTCCTGTGAGCTAGCACATTAAAGGTAGGACCTCACAGGTTGTCAGTTGATAAAGTCCAAAAAGCTGGCTGACTCAAATAAGAGTCAAAGAATAATCCTGAGGGATTGGTTGAAGTATTTGGACTGAGGTATATGGTGCCCCATGAGGTATGGGGAGGATCATAAGATCCAAGTATGAGAACAGTAGGTATCTCATTGATGGCAGAATGTGCCATACTAAAGTTGTGGGAAAGATGTTCCTAGAAGAAAGCAACTTTGGCCCAGAGTTGGGTGCAAACACTATGGTGCAGTGCTAACAGATAGTTAGCATGAGGAACAACCATATTGGTCTTGGCAAAGACCTAGACACTAATAAGTAGTGTTATAAAGATAAGCTCGTGGGGCCAATGGTGTGGAGACACCAAATGTGCCAAGGTGTGATACCTTGAGGTTATGTTGGTGGGTTCATAAGAACCCTTTGTCAGGAATCAACTCCCCGAGATGTCGTAGGCTAAAGGATCCCCGAAAGCTTGACCGAAATGACAAAGAGTTCATCGGATGGGACTGAGTCGAAGATCGAGTCCAAGACCGACTCTGAGACCGAGTTTGAGATAGAGTCTGGGATCGAGCCGAGGCCGAATCGGAGACCGAGTTCGAGACAGAATCCGAGATCCAAATCGGATCCGAGACTGAGTGCGAGGTCGAGTCCGAAGTCAAGTTCGAGATCGGGTCCGAGATTGAGTCCGAGATCGAGTCCGAGACCCCCGGAGACATGGTCAATAAGTCGTAGGATAAAACGAGACGTTCGATGTGGGCATCGAACTTCTTCTATGGGTGGTGGAGTTGTAAGGAACCGACTCCCCGAGATGTCGTAGGCTAAAGGATCCCCGAAAGCTTGACCGAAATGACAAAGAGTTCATCGGATGGGACCAAGTCGAGGATCGAGTCCAAGACCGACTCTAGGACCGAGTTCGAGATAGAGTCCGGAATCGAGTCCGAGACCGACTCGGGAACCGAGTTCGAGTCCGAGTTCGAGACCGAGTTCGAGACGGAGTCCGAGATCCGAAATCGGGTCCGAGACCGAGTCCGAGGTCGAGTCCGAGGTCGGGTCCGAGATCGGGTCCGAGATCGAGTCCGAGATCGAGTCCGAGACCGAATCCGAAGTCGGATCCGAAATTGGGTCCGAGATCGAGCCAGAGACTAAGTCCAAATACTAATACGGGTCAAGGGGTGAAAGCCCAAAGCGTGCGTCTCCCAGGGGGGGGGGGGGCTGCAGGGGGTTCCAAAAGTATAGTAGGGATAGTGAGGTCCAGGAACCAGTTTTGAAGGGACTCTCCAGTTGGGCTTCCAAACCGACTTGAGGTTGAGACTGGGACCAAGGGGCCTTGGGTGGGAGTGAGCATGGACTTGGCTGGTGCCGGAGGGGCCATCCAAGGAAGTGCTCAAGAGCAGCTCCCACTCCCGAAAGGGAAACCGACTGCGGTGCTCCCGGCTCAGGTGGAGTGGTGCCCCACTTGAGTACCTTGTGGCTCATTGGTCCCCGCCCTTCCGGGGGCTTGGGCCTTCCCTTCGGGATGGAAGAGGGGGGGTAGAGGTACCCATACTGGGCCGTTAGGCCACGGTGTTTCGCCCCGACGTCCCGAAGCAAGTGCTGCACCCAAGACTTGGGATTTAGAGGGTCCCATGATCAAGTCTTGTGGTACGAAGGGGTGTTAGGAATCTGGAGGCTTGGTGTGCTTGGCTGTTTGTGCCTGCGGGGAGTGTAGCCGAACCTTAAGTCCAGTTTAACCCGGGGAGGGGGATTGGGAGAGATTTGGGAATCCGTAGATGGATGGCTAACACTCCGTTGCTCATGCAGTAAGTAGCTGAAACCAAGTAGGACCAAGTAGGAGCTGGTACCATAGGCGGGAACCTTGGCGAGGGAACTTAGCACAAGCCAAGGCAGAGTAGGTCGGATAGATGAGGTAAGCTGGCAAATTGGAAAGGAAAAATTTGTGGCTTACAGTTTGGACTAAAAGGCTCCAACTTGAAATCTCGACAGCGGGAGTGGAACTCTCAACGGAGTACTCAAGGAACGAGCATGAAGTGAGCAATAAGCGAGGCTCCAAAAAGGGACCCAAAAGGACCAACACATCACACATGGAAGTGTCCGAGATGGACCTGAGTTGGAGTCCGAGCTGGACCCGAGATGGAGTCCAAGATGGAATCTGAGAAGGACCCGAGATGGAGTCTGAGATGGACCCGAGATGGAGTACAAGATGGACCGAGACAGAGTCTGAGATGGAGTCCGAGATGGATCCGAGATGGAATCCGAGATGGAGTCCGAGAAGGACCCGAGATGGAGTCCGAGGTCAAGACCGAGACTGGGACGGAGATCGAGACCGGGACCGAGACCGGGACCGAGACCGAGACTGAGCCCGGGCCTGAGACCGAGACCAAGACCGAGTCCAAGTTCGAGTCCGAGTCCGAGTCCGAGTTTGAGTCTGAGAGGGTGAAAGCCCAAAGCATTCGGTCTCAGTCCCGGTCTCGGTCCCGACCTCGGACTCCGTCTCGGGTCCTTCTCGGACTCCATCTCGGAATCCGTCTCGGGTCCATCTCAGACTCCATCTCGGACTCCGTCTCGGTCCATCTTGGACTCCATTTCGGGTCCATCTTAGGTCCATCTCGGGCTCCACCTCGGACTCCATCTCGGGTCCATCTCAGACTCTATCTCGGACTCCATCTCGGGTCCATCTCAGACTCCACCTTGGGTCCATCTTGGACTCCATCTCGGACTCCATCTCGGGTCCATCTCGGACTCCAACTTGGGTCCATCTCGGACACTTCCATATGTCATATGTTGGTCCTTTTGGGTCCCTTTTTTGGAGCCTCGCTCATTGCTTGCTTCGTGCTCGTTCCTCGAGCACTTTGTTGGGAGTTCCACTCCCGCTCTCAACTTTTCAAGTTGGAGCTTTTAGTCCAAACGTGTTACGCTTGTGTGGCTTTCGTTTCGGCCACTACCACATGGCACCCTTCCAGCTCCACTTTGGGGCCTAGGGATTTTGTGTCTCACAACTCCACCATGTAAGCGACTTAATTTTCCATTTTACTTTAGTCACTTAACCACACCTCTGACCACTTGGAGGGGTCTCATTGACAACCTCCATAAGTCCAACTCAGGACTTGGGGCTTGCTAGCCCCGAGAATGGCATCCATGCCACTCACCCTTAGCACTTGGTCCAAGTGCTCCACGTGTCCGATCCCATGATCGACAACCCAAGGTATCACCGACGTACCGGCCCGTTACGCTAAGGCCATGCCCATTTACCTTGGTCACACTGGTGGTCCAACACCACTTGCATCACCGTCTTGGCCCTCCAAGACTAGGCAAACCATCCGTGAGTGGTCATCTCAGATCCACTCCTTAGCATCCTTAGGATGCCCACCGACAAGGGGAATAGCCTTCCCCAATATCCCTCTGTCAGTCCCCACTAAGTCCCTTTCTGCCCCTGGCCGTGTTTGCCAACACTGCCACTGGATCGAGACCCACAGGCCCGACCACTAAGTCCCACGGTCCTCTGGGACTTCCTCACCACACGACTGTGTCCTTGGTCACTACCCCAGAGGACTGCTCCTCTTCCTTTCCATAGTCTGGGCCTTTGGGACAACATTTCAGAACACCGTGGCCTTACACGAGCCACCTAGGTACTCTCCTCGCCTTCTGCCCTTGGGTGCTCTAGCCATGGGCTTAGAGCGGGTTCCATTGAGCCACACCAGGTATCCAAGTAGGTAGTGCCACCCACACTTGGACTGGGAGCATCGGCCAGTCGATCTCCCGGGGGAACTAGAGCCGGCTCTTGAACACTTTACCAAGCTACCCCGCTTGTCGGTCTGGGTTCACTCTAGTCTTGGACTTCCCAGTGGGCAGCTCATCACCCAACACTGGGTCTGGCCTTCCTGGGCCAAACTGGCCTTTCCTGGCCAAACTGGCTCCACTGCAGTCCTCCCCCTTACTATACTTTTGGAGCTCACCAAACCCCCCAGGGTCTGGGAGACGAACGCTTTGGGCTTTCACCCTCTCAGACTCGAACTCGGACTCGGACTCGGACTCGGACTCGGACTCGGACTCGGACTCGGACTCGGACTCGGACTCGGACTCGGACTCGGGCTCGGGCTCGGTCTCCGCCTTGGCCTCGGTCTCGGTCTCGGTCCCGGTCCCGGTCTCGGTCTCGGTCTCGGTCTTGGTCCCGGTCTTGGTCCCGACCTCGGACTCCATCTCGGACTCCATCTCGGACTCCATCTCGGACTCCGTCTCGGTCCATCTCGGACTCCATCTCGGGTCCATCTCGGACTCCGTCTCGGTCCACCTCGGACTCTATCTCGGACTCCATCTCGGACTCCATCTCGGGTCCATCTCGGACTCCATCTCAGGTCCATCTCGGACTCCATCTCGGTCCACCTCGGACTCCACTTCGGGTCCATCTCGGACTCCATATCGGACTCCATCTCGGACTCCACTTCGGGTCCATCTCGGACTCCAACTAGGGTCCGCCTCGGACTCCATCTCGGACACTTCCACGTGTCATGTGTTGGTCCTTTTTGGGTCCCTTTTTGGAGCCTCGCTTATTGCTCGCTTCATGCTTGTTCCTCGAGCACTTTATTGGGAGTTCCACTCCCGCTCTCAACATTCCAAGTCGGAGCTTTTAGTCCAAACGTGTTACGCTCGTTTGGCTTTCGCTTCAGCCACTACCACATGGCACCCTTCCGGCTCCACTTTGGGGCCTAGGGATTTTGTGTCTCACAACTCCACCACCCATAGACGAAGTTCGATGTCCTCATCAAACGGTAAACCCTTTTATAAAGTAACGCCCGCAGGTATTACCATTCCCATCCTTAGCACCCGGCCAATATTTGTCTATGGTTTGACCCCAAAGGCTCACCATGCCTTGTCCATCCTCTAAGGAGGATAGTCTCTCTAACTTAGAAACTGATTGGACCACTTGGGGTGGTTCTTTCCGTTTATTGGTTTAGTTCTCGCTAAACCCGTTAGAGGCACCCTCTCTAACTCAATTCCACTACTCATTCTTGAGTAGTCACAGATTCCATTGATCTACCTTTGCACTTTGGAACGTTTACTTTTGACTTCTTGAAGTCAATTTCCTAGGTGTCTCCGACACCTTGCCTTGCACATTTTGTGCAACTCCACTTCCCCTCCTAGGAAGTTCTCTACTCGAGGGCACCCTCATCCTCTTTTCTATTTTTGTGCCACCATTGGCATTACGTTCCATTTATCATTATTTGTGCTAGGGCTGTCCACGGCCCTATCTTTTGGCTACTTAGTTGCTCCCTCACTTGGAGCCTTTCCTTTGCCAAATTGGAGCACTTGGGAATCCATCCTTGGAAGCCCACCTCTTTTTCCGCAATTCGTTAGCATCAAACACATTAGTGTTCCTTGGCTAACTTTGCCACTTGGATTCTTTCCAATGGATTCCACAGCCCTATCTTGGGCACTCGTCTTTTGCTCCTATCCTTGGATTGTTGCACCAAGCAACATAGGATCGCTACCTCCATTTTTGAGGTTTCCTTTCGGTTCCATAGCAAACACTTTGCTTTGCCAAGTCCAAAAGGTGTTCACCCCTAGTACATCTCTTTAACATTTTCTGTCGTGGGCTCTATCCACGGCCCAACTTTTTGAGACCCTCCCTTGGATCTTTTATAGAGACTACTTTCCTTGGACTTACTATGCCATAGCATTGACATAGCTCATTTCCCTTAGGTGTGCTTCCCACTTGGTCACCTCAACCAAGCCACACCTTTATCAATGGTTCAAATTAACACTTTGAACTAGGAATCATATTCCTTAACCCAAACAAAGACTTTGTCCTTGTTTAGCCACAAGATCACCTAGTGATCTTATCTTGACCCCTTAATAGGTTTATCAATAGGGATTAGGTCTTCCAGACCCTTCTAAGTTGTTGACTATGACCCCGGGGGCATCCCCCACACTTGGCGGTGCGCCCAAGCCAGCCCTTCCGGCCAAGGATCCATAGCAACTGAGACTTGGGTGTCCCCATCTCATCACCACGTCCTTGGTGCCCTTTGCACCAAAGTGTTCAAGTTAGATATGCCGAACTTTCACTCTAAGCAATCTAACCGTGCATCACGACTCCGAGGCATCCCTCGCTTGGCGGTGTGCCCAAACCAGTCCCCTCACTGAGAGTCCATGACCACCGAAATATGAGTGTCCTCATATTCCAAACCATCACCACGCCCTAGTGATTTGGGACTCGAACCCAAGCACTAGAGGGTCGGGACTCGAACCCAACCTCCGTATATGCATCTACGGACGGCATCACCCAGGATGCCTGGCGTGACTCCCCACGCCGGTGCACCAACTTATTTTTAAAGTGCGCTACAGATCACAGCTTAGGAACCTAGTTCCTCCACACTGCCAAGTCCTCTCACTTGACATGTCTGTGATCATGCATGGACTCCTCCATGCTCGGCCCCATGGCCCACCCTTTTTGAAGTTATCACCTTCAACTAGGGTATTTGTTCCCCCGACGTGCCAATCTCGCTTGGCAAGTCCTCCGACCATTGTAACATGGTTCCTGCATAAGCGTGGAAGTCCTTGACCATCGACTTTCGTTCAAAGCCCTCTCTTTGAACACTCGGGAACTACTTCCCTAACCTTGATAGCCTTGCCTCATGGCAAGCTCCAAGACCACGCTTCTGCTGCGCCACTTTGATTTCGCGCATTCCATGAACCATTTACACTTGGCCTTTCTAGGTACTAAGCTACCTAGAATCGTCTTTGGGAACCTTGAAGGAACTCTGTCCCTCAGCTTGCTAAGGCCTCCCTTTTTGCAAGCCTTCAAAATGCCACATAGTCTAACATGGACAATTCCATATTTTAGACTCTCCATGGCATCACGGTTGTTAGCGGCAACACTCTCGAGCCCCCACTTGATTCTCCACTCCCAGCTGGCATAACCAACCTTGGTTATGCCCTTTGAATCCTATGGTTCGGTTCTATCCCCTTACTTCTTGCTTTTTGGCTTCACACCTTTCCTTTGGTCATTCTCCTCCAGACCAGGAGGATAGCGTTGCACTTTCTATCATGCTTTAGCAAGTATTCTTAGGGATGAACCTACCCAATAGCCCAGGGAGTGGTTCCTCAATCCGGGTATGCTCACCTTATAATCCCACACACTGGGATTACATTGTTGCTTATGGGCCTTTACATGCCCATCACTAGCCTTGCCAAAATTCCATTTTTGGCTTTGTCCAATTCGAGTAGACAGTCTTCTCCTGTCTCCGCCACCTTGGACATTTGGATAGCACCTTCTATCCATCATTTGCTAGGGACTTAGTCCCTTGGGCTTTATCCATTGCCCTCGCGACATCAAACACCACCTTCTGGTGTTCTAGAGTGTCTGGGTGTCCCAATGATGGCTTTCTTGACAATGAGTATTTCCTTTTATGACATTGACTTACTATATCGCAACACAAGCAACTTATCCCCCGTAAGGGTATATCCAACTTCCTTATGCCTCGGTCTCGGTCTCAGTCCCGGTCCCAGTCTCGGTCTCGGTCCCGGTCTCGGTCTCGGTCTCGGTCTTGGTCCCGGTCTTGGTCCCGACCTCGGACTCCATCTCGGGTCCTTCTCAGACTCCATCTCGGACTCCATCTCGGACTCCGTCTCGGTCCATCTCGGACTCTATCTCGGACTCCATCTCGGACTCCATCTCGGGTCCATCTCGGACTCCATCTCGGACTCCATCTCAGGTCCATCTCGGACTCCGTTTCGGTCCACCTCGGACTCCACTTCGGGTCCATCTCGGACTCCATATCGGACTCCATCTCGGACTCCACTTCGGGTCCATCTCGGACTCCAACTAGGGTCCGCCTCGGACTCCATCTCGGACACTTCCACGTGTCATGTGTTGGTCCTTTTTGGGTCCCTTTTTGGAGCCTCGCTTATTGCTCGCTTCATGCTTGTTCCTCAAGCACTTTGTTGGGAGTTCCTCTCCCGCTCTCAACATTCCAAGTCGGAGCTTTTAGTCCAAACGTGTTACGCTCGTTTGGCTTTCGCTTCAGCCACTACCACATGGCACCCTTCCGGCTCCACTTTGGGGCCTAGGGATTTTGTGTCTCACACACCACCCATAGACAAAGTTCGATGTCCTCATCGAACGGTAAACCATTTTTATAAAGTAACACCAATATGTATTACCCTTTCCATCCTTGGCACCCAACCAGTTTTTGTCTATGGTTTGACACCGAAGGCTCACCATGCCTTGTCAGTCCTCTAAGGAGCATAGTCCCTCCAACATAGAGACTCATTCAGCCACCTAGGGTGGTTTTCTCCCTTTTATTGGTTTAGTTCTCGCTAAACCTATTAGAGATACTTTCTCTAACTCAATTCCACTACTCATCCTCGAGTAGTTTTAGATTCCATTGACATAACCTTTGCACTTTGGAACTTTTAAGTTTTGACTTGTCAGAGTCAATTTCCTAAGTGTCTCTGACACCTTTCATTGCACATATTGTGCAACTTCACTTACCCACCTTAGGAAGTTCTTTACTTGAGGGCACAGTTCTGTACCTCTTATATTTCATGCCACCTTAGGCACTAAGTTCTAGTTATCATACTTTGTGCTAGGGCTATCTATGGCCCTATCATTTGGCTACTTTGCCACTTCCTCCTTGGAGCTTTCACCCTTTGAGCATTTGGGAATCCATCCTTGGAAGCATACTTCCCTTCTCACCATCCGTTAGCATCTAACACCTTAGTGTTCCATGCTTAACTTTGCCATTTGGTTTCCCTCCAATGATCTTCATGGCCCATACTTGGCTACTAGTCTTTTGCTCCTATCCTTGATTGTTGCACCTAGCAACATAGGATTGCTACCTCCATTCTCGAGGTATCTTTTCGGTTCCATAACAAACACTTTGTTTTGCCAAGTCCAAAGGGTGTTCACCCCTAGTACGTTTCTTTAACATTTTCTACTGTGGGCTCTATCCACAGCCCAACTTTAAGACCCTCCCATGGATCTCTTATAAAGATTACTTTCCTCATACTTACTATGCCATTACATTGACATAGCTCATTTCCCTTAAGTGTTCTTCCCACTTGGTCACCTTGACCAAGCCACACCATTATCAATAGTTCAAATCAACATTTTGAACTAGGAATCGTATTCCTTAACCCAAATAAAAACCTTGTCCTTGTTTTAGCCACAAGATCACCTAGTGATCTCATCTTGACCCCTTAACAGGTCTACCAATATGAACTAGGTCTTGCAAACCTTCTTAAATTGTTGACTATGACCCCGGGGGCATCCCCCACACTTGGCGATGCGCCCAAACCAACCCTTCCAGCCAAGGATCCATAGCAACTGAGACTGGGTGTCCCCATCTCATTCACCACGTCCTTGGTGCCCTTTGCACCAAAGTGTTCAAGTTAGATATGCTGAGCTTTCACTCTAAGCAATCTAACGTGCATCACAACTCCGAGGCATCCCCCACTTGGCGATATGCCGAAGCCAATCTCCTCATTGAGAGTCCATGACCACCAAAATATGAGTGTCCTCATATTCCAAACCATCACCACACCCTAGTGATTTGGGACTCGAACCCAAGCACTAGAGGGTTGGGACTCGAACCCAACCTCCGTATATGCATCTACGGACAGCATCACCCAGGATGCCTGGTGTGACTCATCACGCCAGTGCACCAACTTATACTTAAAGCATGCTACAGATCACAGCTTAGGAACCTAGTTCCTCCACACCTCTCACTTGACAAGTCTGTGATCATGCATGGACTCCTCCATGCTTGGCCCCATGGCCCACCTTTTTTGAAGTTATCACCTTCAACTAGGGTATTTGTTCCCCCCGACTTGCCAATCTCGCTTGGCAAGTCCTCCGACCACGGTAACATGGTTCCTGCATAAGCGTGAAAGTCCTTGACCATCGACTTTCGTTCAAAGCCCTTTCTTTGAACACTCGGGAACTACTTCCCTAACCTTAATGGGCTGTGGCTCGCCCGTTAACTTGATCCAGCTGTTGGCAGCCATCGGATCAAGTCAGGTTCTCTGTGAAAATTTTACTGTTGTCAGCCACATTCTAGAGAATGTGGCTGACAGCTACCAGGTTCTAGAGAACCCACCTGCCAGCCACCAGGTTCTAGAGAACATGGCTGCTGTCATCCAGGTTCTAGAGAACTTAGCTGCCAGTAACCACATTCTCCAATCAGACGAGATGCAATTGCTTTTTTATTTTTTAATCAAAGCAAGCTTGAATAATTCAAGCTCACTTTGGCTATGACCATTGACTACAATCACACAATTACTCATAGAACAGTGGTGAAATGTGCTGGTGATCGTCGGTAGTGCTAAAGCTTTTGCAGCTCTTGGATCTTTCGCAAGAGCTAAAAGTAGCTCATTGTTGTCAAGATCTACCAAATAACATCAAAAGTTAGAAATAAAGAATTCAAATCAAATAAACTTTACCTTTGTCTCCAGAAATGGATTCCTGCTACTTGCCATGCTCTGGCACAGGCTCTGGCACAGTCTCGTGCACAGTCTCGTGTTGCTTGTCGTGTCCACCTAAAATAAAGAGAAAACTAAATTGAAAGAAAAAAGGAAAGAAAGAATTTTCTTACCTTGCTGCTCTTCAATCACGTCCAGAACTTGGTGGTGATTCAGTTCCTGTTCGTGGATCTCTTCTCTTGGAGAAGGCTGTTGCTGCCCAGGACCACCTAAAATCGAGAAAAGAGAAAAGTCCATTATAAAGATTATAAAGTTTCTTACCAAAATTTTATTGTTGCTGCTCACGATTTTGAGTCTGTTAATTGTCATTTCCACCTGAATTGAAGAGTGTTAAACCTCCACAAAAAAAAAAGCTTTGAATTACCAAAAGAAACAAGATGGCAATCTTGAAGATCCAATGGATCTTCATTTAAAGGTTTACCAGCCTCATGGCACCGTACAATATACTCTGATGCTTTCCGAAATTCGTCCTGGTAAATTTTCAAAGGACCAGTACGATCATACCGGTTATACAGAACAGATGACATTGCCATTCTCCTTGCTTTCCCAAAGTGATCGTACTTGTTAAAAAAAGAGGCATTAATGACAAAATAGTTAGCAAAAACCTTACTGTTCCATGTTTTCCACCCTCTTGTGTCCTATCAGCTCCATACAGTCTTCCATTGGAGTGTTGCAAACACTCATAGTTGTAATTGCTGAATGCCGAATATCTTTCGCTGAAAGGCTAAAACCTGGAGAAAAAAAACTATGAGCAAACAAGAAAGCAGTTAGTTAACTACCTGTTTTTGCGGCAACCAATTTTACTACTTCAGAGATCTTATGCTCTCCTATCCGTGCCCCTCGACAGTACCAATTATCAGTCATGTTCAAACAATCATTACAAGCTAGGAAAAACGACTGCTTGTTCAAGTCCTCCCCATCACCAACTGCTAGATGCTTATCAAAAAAAAGCTTGAATGCCTTGTAGACTGAGGGAGTATCTATTTCATAGAGATCCACAACAGGCCACCGATCCATGTTCTTACAATTCATCAGATCCACTTGGTAGTTTTTGGAAACACGTTGGTTGAATCTGAGACAAAAAAAATTCTGATTAGAACCGACAAGAACAAAGAAAACAAATAAGAAACTACTCAACTGGATATAGCAACCAACAACATCCTCCAAAAGTGTAAAATCAGTGAATCGCAAGTCGTACAATTCCTTCCTCCCACGTACAAGAAAGAAATTCATGCAGAATAGTACAACTAACCGAAACAGTCCATTAGGACTGTGAGGTAGAAACTCTGGCAACGTGAGAACTGCCTTAAGCTCAGCCATCGACAAGTACACATGCTTTGACCCTATACTTGTTGGCCTTGTAGTTTCTAGTGCTGCTTTTTGAATTACATGGCTAGCAGTGTTCCTAGAATAAACAAACCAAACCAAACATATTAGAACACAAACCACAACAAAAAGAACAAAAAAAGCAAGATACCTTGCTGTAAGAAACCTTGGATCATTCAGGATGTCAACTTCTTCTTCTAAAACTCCTGTTCTTGCAACTCGGGCTTCTCTTGCCAGCTTCAATACTCGGTTAAAGCAAAAAAACATATCCCTCAGAGTTGCTGGAGGGTAAGGCTTCCCATCGTCTCTCAAAACATGCTTGTAGAACAATGCAAGCTGGTGGGAAAGCTCCTACAATAAGAGAAAGATTTAGTCACAAAAATCAAAAGAAAAAATAAGAAACAACCTTTGCAGGAAGTTCCTCAATCAGTCTCAGATCCTGTAAGGAAAATTCTGGGCCCTATGCCTCACGCCATGCATACAACTCCCGAGCGTACAGCCCAAGGAGTGAAGGGACAGGAGCCCGGAGTGACTTGGAATAGTCCTAGAGCAACCAACATCCCAATGCCAGGACCAGCACACAAAACGGAGCCAAACAAAGTCTGGTGCTATTTCGGCATACCGGTGGCCTAACGTGAGGATATAGGTACTCCACCAGTTAGCATGGAATGAAACTTGGGCTTAGACCCAAGCCGGATGTAGAACAAGGACAGGCACGCAAGCGGGAGCTAGACTATGCCTCGGGTTGGTCGGCCATGCCCGACCTACCCACTATCCCTACTATACATTTGGAACCCCCCACAGCCCCCCCCCCCCCCCCCCCCCTTGAGGAACACAGTTTGGGCTTTCACCCCAAGCCTCTCTTAGTATCAGGAGTTAGTCTCTGGGATAAGCTCGAAACTTATTAAATATGGAATGTCCCTAGATTGTGAATTTGGACACGGGACGAACACCATTGTGTATAGGCCAATCTCTACATTCCGTAGATATGCCAAACGAGCAAATCTGGACACTTTCCATAAATAGCTTTTGGGACCAAAATGAGACTAACACAAAGGGCATGATAGTGAGGGTGTTTGGCAGACACGGTAAGCTATCATGTAGCGATATTAAGGGACTAATCTCAATACGCGAGGGTTCTTGTCACTAGCAAGTGCAAGATAAAACGAAACTGGAACTCCTTACCGGGCTAAGTATGCTTAGCTTATAACACGTAGGAATTCCATTCTTATGCTCGTCCGGTCTAAGTACACTCTAAATGCCCAGTTAACTCCACTAGCACAAGAGGGACTGATAAAGGGACCAGCAATACCGACCTCTTGCCATCATGGCAGTAAGGTAAGAGTGTCCGTAAGGACTGGTCGACAGGTAACTTTCGATACCCAAAGTCACATGCGCGACAAGGACAGTTGTGTTAATAGCCACTTCCAAGCCACTAGAGTGTGCCAAGTCAAGGGAGATGATGTTGCTCTAGGATATGCAGATTTTGCGCCTATCAGAGAGGATTGATGGGGAGAGATTTCATAAGTTATTTCAAGAGTCAAAATCTAGAGATCTATTTACTTGAAGATTTCTTTCCCACAATGGTGAGCCTCTCATCTATTGAATATTGCTAGAACATGGCCGCCACCTAATCTTTGTCCAAATAAAAACATTGCGACTATACAACTTCATTCTAGTTTCTGACACATATGCTTCCATATATGGTGATCAATTGACCAGATTGATAAATAGACTCCTCAATGAATGGTGTGGGAACAACGATTTTCAAAAGTTAGAACACTATTTAGGAAATGGTGGCAGGAAAGTTGATATTCTTCAACAAGTACAAGCAGAGCAGCAGCAGCAGCTAGCACAGTAGCAACTGGCAAGCAGCAGCAATAGCAACATTGGCAGCAGCAGCCACACAGCTGGTAGAGCAGCAGCAGTAGCAGCTAGCACAACAGCCATGCTAGGTATGCTATCGCGAGAGAAGGCAGCAGTAGTTGCAGCAACTGGCGGAGCAAGAGTAGCAGTAGCAACAGACAAAGCAAGAGCAGCAGCAGCCACGCCAGGTATGCTATCGTAGGAGAGGGCAGCATCAACAACTGTAGTAGCAACTAGAGTAGGAGCAACAGCAGCCCTCGCTAGAGGTTGTAGGTTCAATGCTTGCATAAGAAAGAATTACCAAAACCATGCAACCCTAAGATCAAAGGCGGTGTTGTTTCTTTATTGTTTAGAATTTTTCAATATTCTTGGTTGTTAGGGCTTATTCCAAAGAATACAAAAGGCACTATCAATTGAGCAGACGCAGTAAGGAACATAGAGTTAAGAGATTCAAGACTTGCATATTACAAGCACTTGCTCATGCTCTTCTAAGAGCTATTAGTGCTACTTTCCATAGACCTATTTTGGAGTGGAGCGAAGTGCTTAAAAATCCCTTTCCTCTACCTCCCTTCTTTGAGAGCAAGCGGAATTTAATCAAGAGAGTTTTAAACTACATAAAGAACTTTTAAACTACTTTAAAAATGGTCAAAAATTTTCTGAGTGTAAATAAAGTTGTTTTCGGTTGTATTGGGAGAATGATATAGTGTCCCTTTTCAAAGTGGAGAGACAGTAATATACCCATTAGAGAGGATTGATGGAGAGAGATTCAAAAAGTTACTTCAAGAGTTGAAATCTTGAGATTTGTTTGTTGCTCATGATGGTGAGCCTCTCATCTATCAAATGTTGCTGGAACATGGCCACCACCTAATCTTTGTTCAAACAAAAACATTGCGACTATACAGCTTCATTTTGGTTTCTAACATATATGCTTCCGTATATGATGATCAGTTGACCAAATTCATAAATGGACTCCTCGATAAACAATGTGGGAATAATGATTTTTAAATGTTAGAACACTATTTAGGAAATGGTGGTAGGTTCAACGAGTGCAAACAAAGCAGTAGCAACAGCCAGCACAACAAGAGCCAGTGCAACAGCAGTAGTAGTAGCATTGGCAGCAACAGCTGCACAGCTGGCAGAGCACCAGTAGCAGCAACCAGCACAACAGCCACGCCAGGTATGCTATCACGGGAGAGGGTAGCAGCAGCCGCAGTGGGTGTAGTAGCCACGCCAAGTATGCTATCGTGAGAGAGGGCAGTAGCAGCAGCAGCAGCATCATCGACAGCAATAGCTGCTAGAGCAGGACCAGCAGTAGCAGTAGCCCTCACTGGAGGTCGCAAGTTCAATACTTGCATGAGAAAGAATTACCAAATCCACGTAGATCAACAGCCACCCTCTTTCTTTATTGTTTAGGGTTTTTTAGTGTTCTTGGTTGTTATGGCTTATTCCAAAGAATACAGAAGGCACTATTGATTAAGTAGATGCGGTAAGGAGCATAGAGTTAAAAGATTCAAGACTCACACACTACGAGCACTTCCTTACGTTGCTCACGCTGCTCGTGTTCTTCTAAGAGCTATTGGTGTTGCTTTCAATAGACCTATTTTGGAGTGGAGCGAAGTGCCTAAAAATCCCTTTTTTCTGCCTCCCCTCCCCTCTCTGAGAGCGAGTGGGATCTAATCAAAAGAATTTTAAACTACATAAAGAACTTTTAAACTATTTAAAGAACAATCTAAATTTTTCTAAGTGTAGATGAAGTTGTTTTTGAGAGTATTAGGAGAATGAAAATAGTGTCCCTTTTCAAAGTAGAGAGATAGTGATATACCCATTAGAGAGGATTGATGGGGAGAGATTTGAAAAGTTACTTCAAGAATTGAAATTTAGAGATCTATTTGCTTTTGGATTTCCTACCCACGATGGTGAGCCTCTCATCTATCGAATGTTGCTGGAACACAGCCGCCACCTAATCTTTGTCCAAACAAGAACATTGCAACTACATAGCTTCATTTTGGTTTCTGACACATATGTTTCCGTATGTGGTGATCAATTGACCAGATTGATAAATAAACTTCTTGATAAATAGTGTGGGAACAACAATTTTCAAAAGTTAAAATACTATTTAGGAAATGGTGGCAAGAAAGTAGACAGTCTTCAACTGGAGTCAGAAAAATTTCCACAACCTATACAGGAAAAATAGAGACTCTAAAACAATAAAGGAGTCAAGATTATCCTCATATAGTTGAGGCTGGTGCTCATGAATTTAAAATCAAAATTATTAACCGTGGGAGGTCAAATACAGAAGAGGATACAAGTCTTTGAAATGGTAGCCGGAGTTACTTTTTATAAATGCTGGAACAAACCCAAGGAGTGGAAGGTGTATTTAGAGGATGAGTCGGTATTTCTCATCATATGGACGGATAGTCTTAAGAGGCAAAGGTAACCCATGGAAAATGAAAAACAATTAAGTGTTGGAATAATACTTGCAAAGATGGTCTTTGTGAGTAGAATAGGAATACAAGAAGATGTATTTTAGTGAACTGGCACCTCAAAAATAGCTAAGAGGCTAGGACCTTATAGATCGTCGAATTAGCAAAGTTCAAAAAGCTAAATGACTCGAGTGGAGTCAAGGAATGATCTTAAAGGATTGGTGGAAGCATTTGGACTAGAGTGTGTTGTACCCTACAAAGGATAGGGAGGATCATAAGATCCAACTATAAGAATAGTGGGTATCTCATTGAGGGCAGAATGTGTTATATTAAAGTCATGGGAAAAGTGTTTCCGGAAAAAAACAACTTTGGCATAGAGTTGTATGTGAACACTATGGTGTAGTACTAACTAATAGTTGGCATGCAAAATAACTACTTTGGTCTTGGCAAAGATCTAAACACAAGTGGGAAGTGTCATAAAGGTAAATTTGTAAAGCCAATAGTGTGGAGACACTAAATATGCAAAAGTGTGATGCCTTGAGGTCAAGTTAATAGGTTTAAAAAAAACCCCTTACCAAAGGAATTCGAATGGAAATAGGAATGGCATAGCCTAAATTGGAAGGTATGTGGTTATAGTGTAGTGACCCAAATAATGATAAGGGTGTGGAAGCACTAGCAATGAGTTATAAGACTTGATAACTATGAGAAAACTAAGCAAACCATGCAAAATAATTGATTGGATTAGTAAAAGTTAACTATCTAAGACTTTTTATTCAGATAAGGAGGTTAGATGTACCCCTCCGGGGAATAAATTACTCATGTTAAGATATAATAAGTCAATGTCATAAAGGGAAATGCTCATTGTCAAATAAGGTCATTATTGAGACACCAAAACACTTTAAAACATTAGAGAGTGGTATTTGGAATCATGAGGGCATTATATAAGGCCCAAGGGACTAAGTCCTTAGCGAATAATAGATAGGAGGTGCTATCCAACGTCCAAGGTTGCGGAGATAGGAAAAGTTTATCTATTTAAATTGGATAAAGCCAAAAATGGATTTTGGCATCGCTAGCAATGGGCATAAAAAGGCCCATGCATAGCAACATTAATCCCAGTGTGTGGGATTACACAGTGAGCATATCCAAATTGAAAAACCACTCCTTAAGTTATTGAGTAAATTCATCCCTAAGAATACTTGCTAACGCATGGTAGAAAGTGCAAAACTACCTTTTTAGATAGGACGAGAATAACTAAATAGAAGGCGTAATGCCAAAAAGTAAGTAGTAAAGAGATAGAGCCTAACCATAGGAATCAAAAGACATAACCAAAGGTGGTTATGCAAATTGGGAATGGAGAATCAAATGGGTGCTCGAACATGTTATTATTAACAATCGTGATGCTATCAAAAGTCTAAAGTATGGAATTATCTATATTAGACTATATGGCAATTAGAAAGCTTGCAAAAGGAGAGCCCTTAGCAAGCTAAAGGACAGAGTTCCTTCAAGATTCCCAGATAGATTAGTACCTAAAAAAACAAGTGCAAATGGTTTATAAAATGTGTGAAATCAGAGTGGCCCAAGTTGCTTGGTCCTTTCGGCTTGTCAATCAACTGCTTTTGATGGGTTGTTTCAAGTATGCTATGAATTATTTTGTTCTTTTCGTGTGTTTAAGGTTTCTTTTGCATGCTTGCATTGTTGCTTGAGCTTCAAACTTCACCATGGAACCTTTCTTTCCCTGAGCAATAGATCTTCCATCTTGCTATTTCTATTTTATCATGCACCTACAAGAGAGAACATAAGGTATACACTTTTGTACCTCTTTTACAAGGAAAGTCCATTCCACCTTGGCCGCTTTAGCGCTAGAGCTGCAGCCTTCGTAAAGCTGCTGCCATGGCCGCCTAAGTGCTGCAGCTATAGCCTTCGTGTTGCAGCCAGAGCCAGACCATGGCTGCCTTTACCGATCCTACTCTTTTCTGGTGGATTCAGCATACAATTGAGCAGGAACATTGGCTTCAGCTATGAGCTAGTATTGATTAATTACCACTCTTCTTCCTTCAAGCAGAGTCAGAAAAATTTCCACAACCTATATCTTATCTGCGCTTTTGCCTACTCCTGGGTTTCTCTACCCAAACTCAAATATGTATATCAGCTTGGTTTACCTCTCTATCCACCAGCTTTATTGCGAGAGAAGCAACAAAAGGTTCCTGATTTTTGCTTGCTTGGAGGGGCCCTCTATACACACGGCCTCAGCAGCCTTCTCTTCCGATCCATAGCAGACATGACATTCGTTTTTTTCACTTTTTAGGACGCTTTTCAGTGCAGGTGATAGCTAAACAAATCTTGCCAGCCATACATCGGGACACAGCAATCTACACACGGAATGCTTTCTTTTGCAAAGAGCTACATCCCATGCCTTCTTTTCAGCAACTCTTCAAACGGGGATTTGATTATGTTGGTTCGATTTCTCCACCATCTTGGAGGACCATCAATTCGTTGTGATGGACTTCTTCACCACAGGGCCAAAAGCAATTGTGTGATGTTGTATAATCCTTATCCACATACGAACTGGAGAGAAGTGACGTCAACTTGATATAGTTTAGGTTTAATTTTAAAGTGGCATGAGTCTTTCCAACTTGACTGCTTATAGTTTCAAGTTGAATCAAATGATACTTGTGCTTCCTTCTCATCAATACTGTGGGGCATGCGGCAGTGTGATCTTTCTTTTCTTTAGCCTGGGTTCTGGCCTCAAGGCTGCATTGATCTCGTTTCTCCCTGAAGCTTACAACAGAATCATTCAAAAAACAACAGTTTAGAGTTTCTCAAGGTTCTTTTCATATCATCATTTTTTACACTGTCATTTCCTATCATTTAGTGTTTAGTAGTTTCCAGGTGGCATTGCTGTTGATACCCCAACTACTTCATTAGTTTTTTCACCTTCATTTCACACCATTTTTAGGACACAAGGCCATGACTTCAGCAAATATGTTCTTCCAACAAAACTTAGCAATAAAAATGGACAAGAAAGTCACACTGCTACTACTTTTCTTTTCTCTGTGTTCTAATGTTTCTTTCTTTTAGTCTCTTCTCTCTCCAGCAAATCACGTCAGCTATTTTTGGGGCTGTGTCACCTTTTCTTGCAAGCAGTCCATGGGTACTCTTTGCACCACAGTCGCTTGATCCTCCAAAGTGAGACATTCCTTAAATATCCAGCCCAAGCCCAAGCCCAGAGCAAAATGGGACTTGAGTGATGCATTTGGAGCTATTTAGCATGGAGTTTGATTACAGTAGAGAGACTAGATGGTTTAGGGTGCCCTCCTTTCAACACCAGGGCCAGTGGAATAAACTTCAAGGCTTAATTAATTTTCTTTTCGTTTTCTTTCTTTATTTTAGAGATTTTTATTCAAAGTGTTTGATGCTAAATGCAACAAATTATTCTTAAAGTCTTAGAAAGGTTCACACCCTTGTTACTGGATGATGAATGGGTCAAACGAGTGGGAAGAGAACTTGTCTTCTGGATTAAGGTCCTTAAGGTACATGAAAATCGCATGTTCAAATCCTGCTTGTCATGTGCTGTTTGGACAGTGCTATATGGGGTTTATTAGCAGCTTCTTGTCTCTCTTTTTCCAGTGCCAAAGTCTCCTAAGCTCTTGCCTTAATCTGTTGCTCCTTGCTGAGTTGGTCTGCTGCGTGTCATAAAGCAACCTCTTAAGAGAAGCCAGAAAGGTGTTGGCTCTTGTACATGGATTGGAACGCCCACAAAATGCTGGTGGTAACTAAAATTTATTGTTAAAAGACTCAACTTGGCCATTGAACTGGGGATATTTGCTGCTGCTCCAGACGTCCTGGATGTCAGGTTCCACCACCAGGGATTCAACTGCCCTTCCAATGAAAGCACCACCATGGTCAAACACCAAAATTG
Organism: Selaginella moellendorffii; assembly: GCF_000143415.4. NCBI lineage: Eukaryota > Viridiplantae > Streptophyta > Lycopodiopsida > Selaginellales > Selaginellaceae > Selaginella > Selaginella moellendorffii. The sequence goes on along the minus strand of NW_003314365.1, from coordinate 337,177 downwards.
CTGGAAGTCCAAAGCAACAAGCAATGTGTTTATAGAAGAACTTTGCCATTGAAATCTGCTGCTATGGATGGAAGAGGAAGCGAGCGACGGGACAACAATGCTGTTGCTGTCGCTCTTCAAGGTCGTCCTACAAGTGCTGTCGCACAATCCTGGGCCACTTTCCGGTTGCATTTGGTTTTTGCAAATGTGACATTAACTTTTAAACTACCTAGTGTAAAAGTCCAAATAATATTATAGACATAAGCACGTGATGGTGGTGGTGATCGAAGATTTTTTAAAGTACTGTTTGAAAAAACATGTGAAGCTTACGTCAAGCCAGACGCATAAAGCCAAGGTTCGATTCCCAGTGTCATTAGTTTTAGGGCTTTAGGCAAGGGGATACCAAGAGTTTGGTGCAAAACAGAGGAAAGAAAAGGATGTTCAGACATACTTATCAGACAGGATGCCTGTCCATTTTGTACAGCCTAAGGTGAGCTTCTTGTGTGGAGCGCTGACCTGTGGTTGGCCACCACTACAGGGGGAAGAATCCTCTCCAGTCGTGGAAGAGGCACGGTGAGCAGCACTTCGTGTATGGATTGACGGGAAATGAGTGGGGGTGTATAAGTGCGTATGGCGACGTTAAGAGCGTCCGGGACGAGGACATTGAGTCCTATGTTGTGGAGATTATGGGGGCGAACGTTCAGATGACAGGCATCACTTGTCCACGGGACAATTCTGACTCTCTCGCCGTCCGGCTCCCTTTTTTCGTTATGATCGTCAAGAACATGAGGCGCTACTTCATGTTTGAAGTCGAGGTGATTGACGACAAAAACAAGCACCGCCGCTTCATTGCCTCCAATTTCCGGGTAAGAAATGCCCAGAGCTGGAATGCGAAACATGTGTTGGCTTTTGTTGGCAGACAGCAACTCGCGTTGGTCAGTCCGTGTGCTTGATGCCTGTCACCTTGGACGTTGGGTGGAACCAGGTGCACTTCGACCTTCCTGGCTGCACCCGACTTGCCTACGGTACCAACTACAGGGAAACCGTCCGAGTGAGGGTGTTTGCCAACTGCAGAATCCGCTCGGTCTTTTTCTGCGACCGAATATATGCCGAGGAAATGCTGCCGCCCGAGTACAAGCTCTTCCTGCCAATTCAGGTAAAACCCTAAGTTCAGCTTCACCCTTCCTGGACTGGTACTTTGCAACAGCGAAAGCAGTGGATTGATCTACCCAGCCAACAGCAGACAGCTGCATACGTACCGCACTCCAAACGTTGTGTGGCTTAATGGCCTTGGCACCATCAGTGGTCGATGTTCATGGACAGAGCAACTCCTTGCAGAACCCAATGTGACGTGTGTTCCTCAGTAGCCAAGTCCGCTTCAAAGATGAGTCCCACGCCCATAGCGTTTCGGCGTGCCTGTGTGACGTAAACAGGCGTTCTAAACGTGTTTTGAAGCTTGATCTTGCTGGCCTCCATGGGAATGATTTCCAATATTGGCAGCTCGACAACGAGCTGCTTTGGATCCTGGGGAGACAAGCAACGTTAACGCTTCTCTTCCACTGGCATTGACTAGTACCTGTCGCTTGAGAACAGACTTTTCCAGATCCCAATTGGCGCCTTCCAGATAGAGGCCAGTGACATAGCATCCATGCTTGGGCTTCTCCGGGACTTCGTCAATGCTTTTGAACTTGGTCACCTGTGGAGCATCTTTAAATGACAAGCAAGGAAACGGTATAAACAAAAACCTTAGTGTAGATAGTGGACTTGTCTAGTGGCCAACCGCGGTCCCTGCACGCAGTTTGAACAAGTGCAGCAATATATGTTTCGGGAATCTGGAGGCCCGACAGCCACATAACTTTCGGCTCCCCGTGCTCGGCCCAATTTTTGTATTGTTGATCTCGCCGCAACAACCACACAATCCAAGCTGCAAGCATCTTCTCTGTCTGTGTTTTATTTTTTATTTAATTTCCAATGCATTAACATTAACCAACACATCAATAATACGGATTTCATAAAACTGATCTATACCTGAGAGGTTAGCCTGCGCCACATGTTTGGAAGCTGCCCATTAAACAAAGCCGTTGAGAGCTCGTCTAAGTCTTTGCTCATCCCAATCTCTCCAGCAAGTGCTTTCTTGAGCTTTCGAAGGCTCTCTGCCATGCTGGTAATAAGCCTGTTCCATCTCTCAATCTCTTGGAGAAGCACAACCTGGGGCAGGCATCCAAGAAGTTGACAAACAATAGCAGGCGTGACTTACTTGCACGGGCGTAGGGACTCCAAATCTTTTCTTCAACACAGGAAGATCAAAAGGCACAGGAAGCTTGGACAGTATATCTGACGCCACACGCTCAATGATGTCCTCTCTTCTCACCCCGCCTCCACTGTCCCCTCCACGAGGCTGCAAGTCCACAAGGTCTTTCCACAGGTTCTTGGTCGTATTGGTGTAGTAGCTAATATCGGCATTGGAGTGGAGACCAAACACCTCGGGCGTCTGGACTATTGGTAGGGAGTCAATGTAATTGGTGTAGTTCTCTCTGGGCCCTGCAGGAGGAAGCATATAGCCAGAGCCATCGTCTTTGGTGTAGAAAAAAAAGGGATGGAACTTGTCAAACAAAAAGTCCCCCAGGTATTCATCCAGGTAAGTTTTCAAGATCCTCCGGTCGAACGAGTCCGAGACACGCCCTCCATACATGGCCTCACCAATGAGGTAGCGCAGTGTGCCCCATGGTATGGTGTCATCCCTGTTATCAAAAGCCTTCCGCAGGTACGTGGAGATGAGCAACAGGCTGTGCAGGAGGGAAGGCGAGGGGTTAAGCACGCGGAGCTAGCGCAAGAGCTCACCTGATGCGAAGGTCGGTCTCGTTAAAGTCGTAAGGGACATTCCATCCAAGCCTTCCGTACTTTCGCCGCTCTTGCACCACTGCATGGAAAAAGGCAACCACAAACACCTGCACATATACAGAAGTCAAGGTGGCGTGAGTGCCTCCGAGAGCAGAGACCCACCTGCGGACGGAAAGCAAAGTGTGGGCAGTCGGCAAGCATCTCTTCGGTGATTTTGGCGTACGATGATCTCAAGTTGAGCTTGAGCCCGTTGGGGGGCTCCGTGACAACTTTTAAGCTGCGCTGCAGGATGCCAAGAGGGAAAGTTGACGTCGGCTCCGTGGTGAGCCAAAGCCTGAATTCGGGATGAGGTTTGGTTATCTTCTCAAGGATCTTTTCCAGCGTCTTTAGCCAGGACGGGAGCAGATGACAATTTTGAAGCATGACCCACAGGCCACGGCCGGAGCCCGACTCGAGTGTCTCTGCAGCCTTTGGTCCCATTCCCTGTCCCAGAGCCATATACTTGAGCTTTGCACCGGGCTTGAACCCCATCTCCTCTCCCAGGTTGAAAACGTCGAAAGCTGGGTCAGCACCAGGGCTAAGAATGAAGACGATGGGCGTCAATGCCGAGCTTTGGCGGTGTATGCTCTTGTAGTCGAGCACCGGAGGCATGACATACTTCTCTCCCATCCGGTCTATCACGTACCGCTGCAGTTTTACAAGTGATCAAACACATTGATCAGCAAACAATTAGCATTCAATTTTACCGTGACAGCGACCGTGATCCTGTCGATGCGGAAGCAGCGTAAGACGCAGAGCTGCTCGAAAAAATTGAGCTTGTCGTTGAATTGTCCTGGCATGGATGCCATCTCTGGCTGATCTTCCTCGTACCATGACTTCCATTCCGGTCCATTCTCCGAGAAGTGGTCTACTAGAGCTTTGAACTGCGGGCCCAGTTCCATCATCTCCACGACATCTTGCCACCCCGTGTCCGGAAACCAGTCGTGTGGCTTTGGCAGGGGCGATTTCTCCAGAGACAGGTTGCCCTTGAGGAAGAACTGCAGCTGAGCATGATCCATTCCTGTCTCCCCGTCGATGATCCTGGTTGTTAGCTGGAAGGAGAGCATCAACTTGTGCTTCTCAAACAGCCCCGTGCACGTATAATTGTACACGTCGTATGTGACAGCGTCGATGATGCTGCGTAGCCGCGAGTCTAGTGTGGGTTCCCGCTTGCTCGTGGCCAGTGATATCTCAAACACTTGCAGAAAGGATGCCAGCGAGTACTCGTACATGTTGTTGATAGCGGAGAGGCCGGACATGACAAAAAAGAGGATGGCACCCCTCTTGGCAGCCGGGGAGTACCTCAGGCGCAGCTGCACACGAACCAGAAAAACTCACACGGTTCATGGACACAACAACTTACTTGATCGATCTCTACGGACGTATCCCGGGCGAGCTTCAGCTTGTGAGAAATCTCAGATGCTTTAAGCTTCGTGTTTTCCAAAGTTGTCAGCAGTTCCTCGTTATCCAGAATGTTACCCGTGGCATTGCTTAGTTCCTGACAGACCGGAGTGGAAACGTAGTCATTGCAGGTTTACGTAGGAACGAACACCAGGCATACCCGCAGAAGGGTGTCTTCGAGCTGTTTCAACAGCGCCTTGTTCTCGCTAGTGTCCCTCACAAGCTCTTCTCTTTGTTCCTCAAGGTCGGGCCTTTCATGTCTTACCTGTTGAAAAGCAAAAAAGAGCGTCAAACTCAGAAAGCTGGCCAGCTTACCGTGGCATTTAGCAGCTGCGACTGCAGCCCTTGTTCAGTGACGCCATAGTTGATGATCATAGTCTTTCCGGATATTTCTGGGCCATAGTGAGGATTCGGAAGCTTGCTTATTAAATACAGCCTAAAGTTGTCGTCCTGTTTGCCGCTGAACAGTCAAAAACAAATACAGTCCTGAAAGATTGTATGCTCACCCATTCGACGTCTTTATCCCCGAGCTTGACACTTTTCCTTGCACCACCAGCAGATGTGAATGTTCTTTCTAGAACCGGATCTATGACAGGGTCTATATACTCGTCCACATTTTCAAACATAAATGGAAACCCATACTGGATTGCCATCTCAAGCTGCTTCACGAAGTCAGAGTCATTGAAGGTTTTCACCCGGCCCTCAAGCTGCTTGCCCTCCTTCTTTTTTATCCAGGATATGGCCTGCTCAGCAAAAGAAGAGTTGGGTTGGAGTTATCACAGAACTATACCTGCATTTGCGGGTCAATGCAAAGAGGAAAGCGGGACGCCCTTGTTGTGAGTATGCCGTTCTGAATGGAGAGCTCATTCGATGGCAATCCCTCGCTGTTCCACTTGCTAATCTCAACTTCACTCGTTAAAATGTTCTCTAGGAAGAAAGGGTCTGTGCAGGGCAACTCTTTGGATTGGATGTCTGCGAGCCAGATATTTTGAATGAGCTCCGTCCTGTAGTCCATTGTAAATGCCCCGCAGTAGCTGGGAGAAAACGATAGTAGTAAGTCAACATAACCGTAGTAGCATAGTCATAGTTTAGCCAACCTCAGGAAGCTGGAGGTGACGAGGCAGTCTCCAATCAGCTTGACTCGAGCAACAGCAAGGTCGCCCAGTTCTCGAGACCATCTCTCGTGCTCCGAGCCCAAGCCAACGATAAGACGTTCAGCAGCGCTCAAACGCTTCTCCATGAGGTCTGCTTTCTCCTTAAGTGCTTGCTGCTCTGCTGTGTTGTCCTCAAATTGCTTCTGAAGAGCTCCCAGCTGCTCAGAAAGCTGCCTCACCTGCGCTGGAGTAAAGGGGTGCTTAAGACACAAAGAGTGCCTTTTTAAAAACAAACCTCCTCCTGTATTTTCTCAAGCTCCTTCTGTGCATTCTTTAGATTCTTTTCGGCATTGGCAACCGCCAGCCTCTTGGGCTGCACAACTTTTGCTACTCCGTAGTAGTTTACCATGGCAACCACCCAGCGGAGAAGCCCAGCTCCGGCTGTGGAGATGGTACTTAGTTCGTCCAAATTCAGTTTTGGATCCTTAAAGTACTCCTTGAGAGCTCGCATCTGAAAAACACCTCTTAGCTGTGCATGCTCGTTAGGAGACGGGGAGCGACAGAGCAACCTGCTTCTCGGTAATGGAATCCTTGTCAAACTCCATTAACGTGGCCAAAAACCTGTTGTCAGCCATCATTGCCTTGGCACCTTTCCAAGACACGTCTTTGATGCCCCTCAAGATAACCACGCACTCGCACACCTGTATTTTGGCCCTAGTAATCTCACATCACACTAGACAAACTGTTACCTTTTGCACTAAGATGTGAGGCTTGGCAAAAGATCTAATCTCGGTAATCTCTTCCTTTTTAAGACTGTTAAGAGCTTCAGCAGCTGCTTCCAATGCTGGTAGTGCTTCCGCAAGAGCTACCTCTGCCTCTGCTTTCTCTCTTGTTATAACCTCACTTTGCTTGGATAAATCCACGGCTTTATCATTTGCAATGCCTTGTTTTGTCTGAACTTCAGCGGTATTCTTGCTGTAGGTTAAATATGTTAGCCTTCAGTGCATAAGGCAAGCATCCAGTGCATAAGGCAAGTTTACCTGATAACTTCGAGAAGCTCGTTACATTCCTTTGTCTTGGCATCAACAACAATTTTCGCGTCCGCAAGAGTAATCTAGGAAATAGCAGATTATAGGAAAAAGTTTGTAATAGCTAGAGGTAGTGTACCTGCATTTCTGAAACCTCAACCTTCGCCTGAATCAGTTTTTGGAGACCACCATTCAGTCTTGCAGCCATATCACTGTTATTAACCCTGGTCTTGACGAGTGACGTCCGATAGTTTTCAATAAAGTCGAGAAAGTTTTTGGGCGTGACATAGTTGTAGCGACGCATTTTCTGCTCAAAATCTGCACTCACCTTGCACACAGATTGGTGAACCATGACCATATGCTCTAGGATATGGGGGCGCAGGTTTTCCGGGAGGTCTAACTCCGATAGAAAGACCGTAGCCACAGAGTGAAGTGCTTCTTCAGGCCATGGTGTTAGCCAGTTTATGACACAATTGTTCACCTGAGAAAATATAAAACAAATGTGTTGGCAAAGAGAAAAAAAAATAAAAAGACGGTATACCATGCCAGGAAAGTTCCGGCAGCGGGTTCTCAAAAGTTCACCAACTGGAGACATTGCCAGAGTGACATGCAAGTTACTGCGACAACGACGAATGAAATAGGCCCAGCAGTTTTCTTTGGTGTCGACGATTCCAGCAGCGGTGACAGCATCTCGAATCTGCATTGGAAAAGGTGAGGACAGTATGACCGGGGTACAGCATCGAACTTACCTGGCCGATCATTCCATCCTTCTCGTCTTCCGCAAAGAGTGCGGGTACCATTCCAGAAGTTAGCATGTTGTTTACAAGCTCAAGAAAACCCTCGTCCACAACGTGAGCATCCGTGAAAAGGAAGACTACAGAACGGTTCTCAACGCCTAACATGTTATACAGCTTCTTCAAGTCCTCCCTAAATGTTTCCTCGTTGTATCCCCTGGTGAGAGTTATCTCAAAAATGCTGCATCCAGCCGTAAAGGCGGACAGCTTAGACAGGCTCTTCTTGCCACTGCCGCCAACGCCGACGAGGAGCGCATTCCCCTGGAGCAAAAATATTGGCAAGGCGGCTAAAATCTTGTTACGCATACCTGATCAAGGCGCATGATCCGATGAATATGCGTCAGCTGCTCCAGCGCGTCCTTGAACATGACAAGGTTCATTCTCTTGTTCGTCAAGCTGTATTCGTCCAGGATTTCTTCAAATATTGGCTTCACTACGTCGTAGTTTCCAACGTCTACGTACAGCCGCACTTCACTTTCCTTGAGAGCATTCTTGTAGTCACCATACAGGATAGGATTGCCCGCAGCATAGTCTGCTGAATTTGGCAGCTTGAGTTTGAGTAATTCCGTGAGCTTACTCTGTTTATGCAATGAGAGCTGGCCAATGAGCATGAAAAGTACGACAGCATATCGTACCTCCACAATCTCTTTGTCTTTGTCAGAGATGAGACGATCGTAGAATATTCTCAGTGCCTCGTTCCTCCATAGCCGCACCATCTGTGCGGCATTCTTCGTTGTGTCCGGGGTAGACAGGCAGAGTCCCTCGTATATCCTGCTTAAATCTCGTAGATTAAAGATGTAGTGGAAGCGCGATGGTGTTGGAGGAAGCCGATCAAGTATGTAGTTGTAGAGTTCCAAGGTGACGTCCGTTATGACTCGAGTACTTTCCTGCAGATACCACACAATGTTGAGGTATAGAAGAAGCAAAAATTGACGTTAACCTTAATGTCGGACGCAAGATTCTTGGCATGAGCCTCCAAAATCGCGTTATAGATATGCGACAAGGATTGGTTGGATGGAAACTGTATTTCCAGGACGGCAAAGAGGGAGATAAATCGCGGGTCGACGTTGTTCCTTGCACCTCCAGGACGACCCATTGCGCCAACATACTGCACGTCTTTGATAAATTTCCAGTTGAGTTCCTTCCTGCCAAGGCAAGAAGCATCACTCCTCCTGGGCTCACAAAAGAGACAAGACACTTACCCTCGGTCGTATATACCTCCACGCTCAATCAGCAGCTTCAGCATTGCAATCGGCTGCTGAGTGCCATACGTGTCAACTCTAGGCATGTTCATGTCATCAATAAACAGTATCATTTTCCTTCCAACCGGAGGCCCGTAAATGTCCTGCGGGGAGACCCAGGCATCGCTGAATGAACATTAATGGACAGGTAGAGAGCAAGCACCTTGGTTCGTTTCTCTAGCACGTCTTCAACTGTAATCTGCACGTCCATGGATGTGGTGCGACTGCTAAAATTCGAGCTCAATATCAGCGTGCTAGCTGTCGGCATAGCGCCCAAGTACTTTTGTATGATAACGGTTTTAGCGGTTCCACTTTCTCCAACGAAGAGAACAGCTTTGCCAATCTGCACGGAGTGAAACTTCTTCGGCCACAAAGTCGTGTAAAAGAGTAGCAAGCTTACCTCCATGAACGTGTCCAAAAGCCACGTTGATCTCACGGTATCTATGGTTGGAACCAAGATTTTGCTGAACACGCGATCAGGTGGAGGCTGCAAAGGAAGTATGCATTAGGTGAAAACAAGCATACTGAAAAAGTAATCTACCTCATATTCCGGGACCATCAACTTCCATGATCGCCACTGAAGATCCTTGACACTGAAGCAGAAATCGTAGAGGGATTCTGCCGGCAATTGTGTGGGTGGGAGGGGATCCGCAGTACTTGTTCCAATTAGAGCCAAAGACTTGATAAACTTGTCGAAACGCTCTCGGTCACGGACTGCCGTGGACTGCACCACTCCGGCCCCTATTGACCATACCAAAGAAAAAATAAACACAGCCTCAAGCACCTGCAAAATGCGAGAGGCGTAAACACTAAGGTCCAGATTCCTTGCATCTTTAAAACCTGTGGAGCAGTGATAGGCTGATCTTCTGTCAGGATAGCTTCTAAAAGAGTGCACAGTTGAGCAGCCATATTCAGGTTGGTAAGCGGAATTGTCAATACCAAAGGAGAAGTGATTTCCTCCTCTGTTACGCCTTCCAGCACGTATTCTATGCATTTTTGTGCGTACTTCTCGAATAGTTCGTTCAATAATCCAGCTTCCTCCTTACTGTAACATCTAGAAATGTAAATCCAGCCAAACAAATGCAAAATCCCTACTTGGCTCGTTTGTTGACCCATTTCCAAATATACGGTTTGAATCCCAAATTCTTAGAGTCGACAAAGACCATCCCACACCTACTTACGGTAGCTGGTGAAGCGTACTGCAAATCCGACACCTACGGGAGCAAGGAATATAAAGTAATCAAGTAAGGGGAAAATCGAAGTCCTCGTACCTCAAAAAGCAGCTTACAATGATTCTGCAAACGGATTCGCTCTCCATTCGGAAGAGTGAGCAGCTTGTTGTCATCCATCACACTGTTCATATCCTCTACCCACAGAGCGTCCACGTCTCCATCGAATACGAGGTAGAACCTATCGTTTCTATCTGGAGCAAGAGGCTTGTTCATTTCTCGAAATATATTTGAAAGTAGACCATCCGTCCAGTCTCGAGTCTCAGGATCTGCATACAGTTTCTTATCAAGCAAATAAAAGAAATACCATGTCCTTACCCATCAAACCGTAGAGCTCAGTCGTAGGCTGAGCCTTTGGGTTTATAATGCTCAACTTGGTTGGACAATTGAGTTTAGTCTGAGCTCGTGCAAGCGTTTGTATGATCACGCTCTTACCACCTCCGGTTGGTCCGACAACCATGGTGGTATGTCTAGTGAGCATAGTTTCGTATAGCTGAATAACTTTATCAACCTGTTCACTCGGACCGGTCATGACCAGGTAGCCATTTTCCTGTAATCCAAGATGCCATCAGCTAAGAGCTGCCTTTCACTGCTAGCAAGCTTATGTACCTCCAAGTCGTGTTCAACAATGTCATTGAATGACGGATAGCGCACACGAGGACAATCCAGGCCAGGGAACAAGTCGTTAATAAGACCAAGGAATAACGGTACGTCCTCGAATATGAACTTCGGCAGGTTCATGTCACGAAGTGCTCGCATAAGCACCAGCTGTTCACTCATGTCAGGAGCACCACGTTTCAATGCCCCTGCCATTACTAGCACTGACTTCAGGGCACGAAGGCCAAAGTCATAGTGGTATTGCTTGGACAGTTGCTCCCTTGCAAGCTTGTAAAGTACAGTCATCTTCTTTGCTAGAACTTTTGCTGTGTCAAAACTGCAGCAAAGGGAGTTAGAGAGCTCCTTTCATAACAGGAAAACCGTACCCTTCAGAGAAAAGCATGATCTCGCAGATTTGCTGCAAGTCAGGCACGATCATTGTCACTGGACGAAACAGAGCCTTCAAGTTGTCAGGCAGCTCCGTTCTGCCGGCATAACCTGGATTCATTGTAATAAAAATTCCTGTCCTCGAATCAAGAGCTATCTCCTTCCCCTCAAATTGAAACTTTTTGAGGTTGTTTTTCAAGGCTTCCTGCAGGAAAAATCGATCAGCATGAAGTCTTTGACAGAAGTTTACAAAACTTGAATTTGCTTAATCTGGGAAGAAACGACAGACAAAACTTCGGCTTCGATGCGATTGAACTCGTCAAAGCAACCCCAAGCTCCGCATTGCACGAGACCAGAGAAAATCGACCCCATGGCCTGCACAGTGAAAAAGGAGAACCGTAAGCTTTTCCAAAGCAAGAGCTTCTTTGGACTAACCTTGTAGTCCAGACCATCACCACAATTAAAAACGACACAAAGTAACGCCATAGATTTTGCGAGATCTTTTGTCGTCTCGGTCTTGCCTGTTCCTGCTGGGCCAGCGGGAGCGCCTCCAAGACGGTAAGTAAGAGCAGTTGTTAGAGTCATATAGCATCGATCGGTTAAAGCAGTAATGACGAGCCTTCCGTTTAGACCCATGTATTCGTAGCCAAAAAGAAACTGTCCAGTACATTGCCTGCAATCAGAAACGTATGGTGAAACACAAGTTACTACAGCCATCCAACCTTATGACTATATCGTCAACCTCCCGGTCCCAGTAAAAACGCAGCTGGCTCTCCCAGGCAAACTCTCTGTGGTCCAGAATACTGTCTCGGACAAACGTATCTATTATATCTCTTGCATGCACCTCAATAATGATCAACGCATTCACCTGCGTAAAGCTTCATGTCACTCGAGGAAAAGACTTTTAAACCATTGAACCTTCTTTCGCTGTAGATTACTCAAATCGGAGCGAACCATTCCAACTAGCTCGTTAAGCTGATCTGTCAACTTGAAGCTAAAGACTTTCATGGAATTTTTGTTACCAGACCGCACACTGTTGAAAGCATCTTCAACCTCCCATGTCCACCATATTTGACTCCCAACAAGGGTAACCATACCGAGATTGTCTGTAATCCACTTGGTACGCCTTGCCTTGGCATAGTGATACACACCTTCCTTAGATATTTGATATAGCGAACGCCTCATTTCAGCTTCCACCTTTTTCATCCAAACTTCGACAGGCCCATCTGTTGATATAGGAGCCCGTAAGGCATATGTTTCACCTTCAGATGATTTCATCCCGACAACAGTTTTTGACCGCTCTCCAAAGTCTAAAGCTGCACAATTGTCAAAAAGTTTGAGCATGTGTTCCTGAATAGCAGTTGGATCAGAGCTGCCCAAAACTGAGAGAAGCTCATCATCAGAAACAAAGAAAAAACGTGGAAACGCATTTCTCTTTGTGTCCAAGTACCTGCATTTTCCGGCAGGTCAAAACAGTACTGAAAAAAGAAAGCAGAACAGAAAAGCTCTTACTCTGTCAGACTCTTTTGACAAGTTTCCAGCTGCGTGTAAAGAACATTGAGCGTCGCAAGCCGATCTGGTGCCGTGCAGGCATCCACTATATTTGGATTTTTAACAGTTTCATTCATTATCTTCTTCCAGGTCTTGTCGATATTATCAAAACGCTTGGCCTCATCGGGCAGCTGATGTCGAATATCATCTGAGATAAATATGCTTTCCAAGTACATCCACTTCCTTTGCACCTACACAGATCATAAATCGATGGTTACATGAGTAAGTGGAAAAAGTGGGAAGAATACCTGCATTAAGATGTCGATGACCTCTCCAATGAGGCTCAACTTTCTCTCCCAGTTATTTACTTCGTTCAAGAATGCACGCACAAAGCGCGAGCTCACCATGCTCTGAAGGTTAAGCATCATATCTTCGAGCAGTACAACGATAGGTTCTGTGGATTTTAATGCCCAGCCCCGATCCATGCCGTCCTTGTTGTATTTGAATATTTCAAATTGCTGCTCTTTCCATATTTCAGCCATTTTTTTCAGGTCCATTTCAATGTTGAGCTCCTTCTGTGCTGAATTCGTTATGTCACTGTAGGAGCAAAAATAAAATGTAAAATTGGAACAGGTAAGTTGTAATGTTACCTGATTACAGCAGCAAAATTATGTAGCTCCATTCTGAAAAGGTTTGCCAGTGTGAATGATTTAGGATCCATGTCAAAAGATTTTCCTGTTACTTCCATCAGCTTTTCCCAATGGCGTGATCGTAACGCATCACTTTTCAGGTCCTACACACGTACACCAAAAAGAAGCACATTAGAACACCTTAAGTGCAGCAGCTTACTTGAATAAGCGGAAGCGAATCCTGAAAGCCCTTGACTTTTGCTTCTAGCAGGGCATACGGTTGAAAGTTTTTGAGAGTACGCAGTCTCTTCAGCCGAACAGTAAATTCTTCAGTAATAGCTACTAGCCTTTGGATATCCAGTTCAACCCATAAAGTGCTAGCGTAATTGTCAACGGTTGTTCTGAAATCGGTGTAGACTGTATAGATTTGTGAAAGGCTTTTCAACAGTGTCTCCACCTTCAGTCACAAAGAACAAGTGTGTAGTGTGCCATAATAGCAGCAAATGATACCTCGGCTAAAAGAGGGTATGGTGTTATAGGCAAGTCAAACAGCTTTTGAGCTAGGACAAGTTGTTCCCTATTTCCCTGGAGCCTCAGCAACTCGGCCTGAAAAACCGCGATGAGACAAATTCACCATTTCGAACTTGAGACAATACATGCGCGGTCTCCATTAGTTCCACTCCAACATCTAGGTCCGGAGCTTTTGCCGGACCTCGTTGTACTGCCTGATCACGAAATCCTGAGACTTCCTTGGCAAACTCAACAACCTGAAATCATAAAAGCAGGAGAGATGCATTTAAAAACAGAAGTGCGCTGATACCTGTTTCTTTGTGGTCTCAGTGAACTTCAGTTTGATTTCTTGCAAGGAAATGTTTAGCAGAGAACACTCTTTCTCCAAGGTTAGCCATCTGGTAAGGAGTAAAATTGCAAATAAATAATGATTATAAATTACAAAACATTACCTCTCTCTGATACTTAAAATACGTGACTTTTCTTCTGGATCGTTGTGTAGTCCAAAAAGTTCCCGCGTTCTGTTTCTTTCTTCCAGGTCCATGTATCTGTGTTTGACAAGGACATTGCCTGATCACATCAACCAAGATGCAATCACATACTCTAACTCCATGACCATGCCTGAACTCTGGACTTCCGCAACCACATTCAGGACCATTTTCAGAGTCTCCAAGGTCTCTGGAGGCTGCGGAAACAATCTCGATAAAAACTAGGAAGCAAAAGTGGTGTTATACCAGGTGTAAAGTATTGAACAGGTAGTCAATCTTTGCGTGGAGTTCAGTCACTCGGGGCTTTTCACAGTTCGACATTTCATTCCCAATAGCTTGGACCCATCCAAGAGCTACTTGATTGATAGAAGCCGCCAACTGGTGGCTGTTAAATACGAGAAACTCCACAGCTTTCTCTTTAGGAAGCTCTAAGATGTCGGTTGCAACCTGCAAAAATCATCTAAGCCACAATAAGGGTAAAAATGCATTACCTTGTAATACTTAGCAAGCTTTTCTTCGAATTTTGCACAAGTTGGATTCTTGGACGCAAACTTTCCAATAATGGTGAGTTTATCTTGCCTCCATAGGTGTTGAAACTTTCTCCAGTGATCCAAATGTCTGACGAACAACCAAAGGTGAAATGCCGCTTAAAGATGGCAATTTACTTGTGCGCTCCAGTCAAGACTTTGTCGATGCAAGTATTTAACGTGAGCATGGATGTTATGATCTGCAATGTATGAGAAGCCTCTTGAGCTAACTAAACAGAGTGGCGAAACGCACCTTGGGATTAAGCGAGACGTCGCTGTAGAATGAAAAGATAAAAGGCTCCGCATCTTCACTGCCAACTCTCTGTTTGCATTGAACTGATTCAAGGAAACTATAATCATTTTCCAGATGCGAACCTGCTCGGGTGTCTCCAAACAAGTCCCATCCATCCACCTGATAAATGGCTTTGCCGAGTCAACGATACTCCGTACCTGATACAAGGCGGGTTACGTCACAACGCACACCCAATTGTTACTTCGAAACGCATACCATATTTGTAAGCAGCTTGGTCAGCTCAGTCAAGCTTGGCTGCACAACTATGTCCGGGATATTTAAGTAGCAGTTCAGTTTAAAATAGCGTATAAAATCCGGTTTCTTACTGCTTGAAACCTGCATCACAATAATCACACGGCTACCCAGAAGAACTTGGAGCATGTACCTTTACAGTAGGAACCTTCTGATAGAGAGCTTTAAGAGCATCTAGCCCACCGATCACCATCTGGTTGAGAGCCTTGAAGATTTTTCGCTCCCAGAAACTATAGTAGTCAATCAACGCAGGTGATGATCCCGTGTTTGTTGCTACCACCACTTCTTCCAGTTTTTTCAGAAGAGGAGAGATCCCTTGGTACCTGTAACGTAAACGCTAAAAACTTGTAAATTCTGTCAGATCTAACACTCACTGTTTTAGTGCGTTCTCCTCGGACTTAAGTCTCTGCTCTTCAATATAATCGTACATCTCCTGCACAAAGGTGCACGCTATAACATTTTTGCAGCAACCATATGTCAAACTAGAACCTGAAATTCCATGCTTTCGACATCCCCAGTGGCAGATGGTAAGTTCAAAAGCTTTGTTTTGGCAATGGTTTCTATGGCTTTCTCGATGCTAGCCGAGTTGTTTTGAACCTGTAAACAGGTTCGACAAGACAAAGGAACATGACTGAGACTGTCAAGGTGACTTGTTTACCTGGGTTACTATGGACTTAAATTCGTAGACTGATTTCATGCACGCCCCCACAAATTCCGGAATGCCCAACGAGTTCCAGTTTAGCTGGTTGTAGCCAGGATCAAGCACATGCTGCAGTTTATCCACACGAATTGCCAAAAGCTTCGACTCCACTGGCGTCAACATCTCCAGGACATTATGGTACCTCTGGAAGGAAAGATTTTCTTTAAATGCTGCACAATCCCAGATTAAAATCCGGTACCTGCAACATATTCTGAAGGCTCTCGATGCACGTTTGAAACTTTTCTTCCTGGAGTGCTACATTCAGCGCCACTTCGGGAAGCTGAAAACCCATTGCGTCCAGATACTTCGCCTCTCTAATGATTTGAACAAGATTTGGATGAAAATTGATAGAGACATTCCCTATCGGGCCCTTGCTCAATATGGACTGCAAAAGCCTCACTGCATGAAGCTCAGCCTTCGGTTTTTGGCGTACCTGTTTCATGTATACCGATGCGTGGTGGTTGACGGAATCCGCCCACTTCGTTATCCATTGCTTCTCAAAATACATCATTTGCTTTGCAAACGCTCGATAATGTATTTCCATCTGTTAAAACATGGCTAAGACAAAGGATATACCACGACAACCAACCTCCAGCCCTGATGCAGCTTGAACGATATCCGTGCCACCTGTTTCGAATTTCCGCATTGTTTTGCGTAAACGTCCAAAGAGAGACCTCGCCCAGTTTATCGAACCTGCAACCGGAGGCTGTAGGCACAAAGGTGTCAGCCACTAGGTGTTTAAGCAACGGTCAAACGACAGAAAAGTACTTGGTTCCGAGTTCTTGGAGGGGTAGACGAGAGCCGGTCAAAAATTTCTCGTGCACTTTCAATCTCCTTGGTGAACTGCATTAACCATGAATGGGGTAAGTAATCAATCGTGGGAAACTAGACAATAAGACTTATTATCTTACAGAGATAGCTGCGTGAATACTTGAATAATTATGTCATTGAATTTATCCATCATCTGCTTGTTGATGGTCCCTTCGCTCTTGATGTTTTTGAAACTCCGAAGCAACTCCAAAGCGCCTATACAGAAAGAGCTCACTTAGAGAAAAAAAAAACGAAAAGAAAAGAAAAGAAAAGAAAATAGGAAGAACCACACCTTCAGCACTGCGCAGCTTCTTGAAGGAAGTGTCAATAAATGCTTTCGTAAGATGCTCAATATTTTCTTTCTCAATATTGAAGTTTGAGACTGTGGCCGACCATTGCAATGCGAAGGCTTTGTCAAACACGTCAAATGCAAGCTTTTCCACGGGCTCTATCATCGCAGCAACTTTCTATTTACACGAGTTGCCAACGTTAGCACGTGTAGGAACAAAGTAAACCATTCCTCAACTATTACCTGGGTCACAGCATCAACACCCTGAGTATCACCGGTCACGGCCTTCAGCTCTGGCCCTAGGAAGTTGTGAAAATCGTAATAAACTTGAACTATATGTAAGAGGTCAATGCAAATGGATGCCATGTAGCTTGTGCGCTCAAACAGCTTCTTTCTATCGAACTCCCACCTGCACTTGCAAAGACGGTGTAGCCCGCCAGCCAAAGCCAAAGAAAGAGATGGTTCGTACCTGGGATCACGACCCTGAACTTCAATTCGTTCACGGACTTGCATATAAACTTCGCTCCATGAATCCAACACAGCTTTGCCGATTGTAAGCTTCGAGACCGCAGATTCAGCAGGCACCGTGAAAAGTGTCTTCAGGTCTATTTCCGATGAAACCTTTTCAGCAATCTACACAAAGAGTTTTGTTTTCGCCGCGCATGCCAACTGGCGGCCATACCTGGTGTGCAATTCTCTCCATCAAGGACCCCATTCGTGCGTCGTCCGAATAATGGCGAGAGATAATCCAGACCATGCGAAGGGCATTCACCATCGGATTCATTGTCTCCAGTACCCTTGGCAGCGCCCCGCCAGCAATAGTCTGAAACGCTGGTGTTAACCGGCATCACACATACTTGGGAGAGTACCTTGAAATGCCTCTCTAGTGTCGTGAGGAACTTGACATTGTCTTTGGCCTCCAGAAACATTTTGGCAAGCTCGCCAAACTGCGACATTCAGCCCACAGTGTACAATGTGAAAGAAACTGCCAGCCAATCCTCTTACGCGAGCTTTATAGGTCCCGACGAGCTCCGAGTTGCTGTTGCCATGCTCCAAAACAGCAAGAACTCTTTTTCTCTTGGCAGAGTTGAGCTGCTGGTAGAGACCGCTCAACGAGCTGCTCCTGTCTCGCCAAAACTCCAGCTCTGCCAGAGGATTCTTCCCGGTTACAACCTGTGCGAGCATCAATCACATTGCAAGAGTGCCTGCTGTCAATATAGGAAGTTACCTTTTTCAGCTCGCGAGCTATTAGTGCTTCCAGAGCCTGCAACCAGTCCGTAACTGCAGTCTCGAGCTGGTGACAAAACAAGCATGCATAGGTGAATGAGGACAGTGTAGCACTATCATAGCACACGGCACCTGAAGGATGAGGTCGAAGTCAATCTCCGCTCTGTCAAACGTTTCCACTGGCAGCGCAGGTATTGCCAGCTGCGTGTCACCAATCAGGAGCTGCTTGACGGTCGACACCTGCGCAAAGTGGAAGCGAGTTGATCACATACAAGTGCTGCTTTCTCCCCGGCACGCAAACCTGAGTTTGGAACCTTTGCATGTTGCTGAGGAGCTCACTTCCGCTGTGCTCGGCCACCTCGGTGGCCCAGAAATGCGTCTCCCCCCGCCCCGCCTCCTTGCTGAGCACGGGGATAAACACCTGGTTGAGCAGCTGCAAGGGCCAAAGCAAGGAACAAGGGAGTGAGAGAGGCGAGGGGGAAGGGCTCTTGCCTGCTCCAGTGTTGCCAGGGAAGGCCCCATGGGAAGCGTGCCAAACTCGAAGCTCGAGGCGATGGCGCCTGGCAGCACGGGGCCCGGCGTGAGCGACTTGACGAAGTACATGACCACGTCGGAGGTGGCATCCTGGGGGAGTACGCCGCTGGTGCTGCTCGACGACAGCAGCACCTCCATGTCCTGCTCGCCGTCGGGGCTGGGCTGCGTGCCCACGTAAAAGAGCACCAGGGGCGCAGGGCCGTCGAGGAACTGGAGCAAACCACCCATCCTCCTCGACTCCCCCTGGTAGTCTTGGAACATGCCATCGTCCAGTTCCAGGCCTGCGCATACCTTGGCCTTGAACCACGCAATGCGGCTGTCGCCCGCCATCTGTGACCTAACCGACCGGAGGACACCCTTAAATATTTTTAAGTGTGTCATGGCATTTTAAGTTTGGAGCATCCGGATTGCCTCGAGGCAGAGCTGGAAGAGCGCTTGGTCCTTGTCTCTCACCACCGAGCTCGCGTGCTCTAGCGCCGCCATTGCCAGGCTGCTCCGGTGGTTGTACAGGTGAAGGAGGCCCTGCGCCATGAACGCCTCGCCAACCCGGACGTGGTGTGGCCCGTATGACTCTGCTCGCTGCTGGCTTATCTCCTGAATTCACGATCCAAGCCCGGTGCTCATTTGTACCACCGGAGAAAGAGAGAGAGAGAGAGAGAGAGAGAGAGAGAGTTACCTGGAGGAGCTTGGTCATCTCGTGCGAATGGACATGAGCCAGTGGAGAGGTGCACTCGACGTGGACACGGTCAGTGTCGGGCTTGAGGCCACACCCGTGGACATGGGAAGGATCAAACACTAACTCTTTGAGCTTGGGAAGCCACGACTCGATGACGAGATCGCAACAGGCCATATGGTCGCGCGTTCGCCCCTGGGCACATAAAATTCGGCCATCTTGGATTGCAGAGCTGGATTTGGATTTAAACACCCACCAGGGAGCGATGGACTTGGCCGAGGTGGAAGAAACTAACGCTGGTGTGGGTGTCATAGACGCCATACTCAAGAGAGTTGTAGTAAATCTCCTCGGAGTATGCTTTGAGGGCTTCGTCCACATTCCCCTGCACGCGACAAGTTGGTCAAATACTCGCCACCTTTTGTGGTAACCTTGATAACATGCAGCTGCCCGTAGAGCCGCCCTAGCTCTGCTCGCATGGCGTTGTGACGCGCTCCGGATTTGTCCTGGAGGAGTAGCCATGCAGCCAGCCCCAGCAGGTCCTCGCTCTGCATCACCCGCTCAAGACCCAGATTGGCCTGGAATATAATACAAGCACTTGTCAGAGATGTATCCAGCTCCGTGACGATGTTACCTGGATGGCCATGAGGTAGAGAGGGACGAGCTGAGGAGTGTGGCGCGGATAAAAGAGCTTCTGCCCGATCTGGACAGCGTCCATTGCAAGCGGCAGTGCTTCCTCGTACTGCAGCTCGCCGATAAGCTGGACAGCTTCCTCGGTTATCATCCTCAGCAGGTTCACTTGCAGCGTTGCAACCAGATCTTCCTAAGTTCCAAACAGTTGGCCCTTGAAGAAAGAAAGGGGAGGAATTCACACTGTGGAAACTATACAAGAGGTTGCAGGAGGTTACTCGTCTCCTGTTGTGGAGGATCTCTTCCAGCGTCTGCGGCGACAGGAGGGTTGCTCCTTTGATTGTGGCTGATTCGGGGGGGATTTCGTGTTCATCCAGCAGCCTGATGAGCCCCTTCTCCTTCGTCTGGACTCTGCTGTACCTGCCTGATCTCAGCTCCTGGTCAATCGATTGAAAGCGTGATTGGACTGGGTGTGGCGAGCTGTCGTGAAGAGAGAGACCAACCTTGCCAAATGCTCCTGGGTTCTCCTTGAACAGCGACACAGCTATTTCGCTCATTGCAAACATCTAGACAATGTGATATGAGCATGAGATGAGGCCGTTTGCAACAAAGAATGTACCCACATTCCCGTGCGGCGTCGGGAAGAGGTGCAAGAGGACGCCATCCAGATCGATGCCAACAACTCTATCCACCTTGTTGTTCGTCGTCATGGCGCGAAAGCGTTTAGGGCCTGTCCGGTAGTTAGGACGTGAACGAGTGCCTGCGCTAGGGTTTGCTTGCGGCTGGAGAGATGGCGATCCTGTGGGCGCCGGCGGTGGCGGGCGCGGCGGGAGTGGCGGCCGCGGCCGCGGCCTCGGCCACGAGGAGGAGAATTGGGAGGAATGGAGTGGCGGCAGCAGCAGTAGATGAGGGTGGAGGCAAGCGTCGTCGGCAAAGGCTGCTAGACTTGGTCGGGCGCGTCCCGGGTGCGGCTACAAACTACTTCAGGAGCCCCTGGAGGAGAGCCCTGTTTGGAGGCATATCACTGCTGGGCGGCTTCTTCGTGGCACAGACAATCTCCCTGTCGTTTGGGGCGGTGGGTGTCAACGATGTCATCGCGTCGGCGCTGTGCGTGCTCCTCACCGAGTACATGACCCGCTTCTACTTCACCCGCCAGCGCCCGTCCCTCGGGGTAGCGCTCCTCAACAATTTCAAGATGGGCTTCACGTATGGCCTCTTCATCGACGCATTCAAGCTCGCCAGCTAGCTATAGATCATTCATGCTCTGGAGGATCTCTTAAATCCGTGTAAGCGAGGAAAGCACCTAGGGCTTTAGGTGATGTCGTGCTTGCCATGGCTATGGCATGCCGCGGGAGTGCCCGCGCGGCTTCCTCCATTGCCCACGCCCACGGTCACAAAGTCAGGCACCACCAGGCTCCGCTTGCGGGCCTCCCCCGCCTTTCCTTCCGAGGTACGGCCGATCGTCTTTCTCAAAGTAGCGCGCCCTCCACTCACCACCAAACGAATGCAGGGCCATGGTGATTCGCCCGTGCCGCAGCTCGTACGATTGCTGGGGCTGGACAATCCCCTGGACAAGCGAGAGGAGGCAGTGGACGAGCTGTGGAGGCAATCAGAAGGTGGCAAGGAGAGCGTGGAGGAGATTGTGAGCTGCCCCGGGTGCCTGGATTTGGTGGTTTCACTCGTTACCTCGGGCTCTCATGCTGCCTCTGAAGCAGCCTCTGGGCTTCTTCGTGAGGTCTCGGCTGTACAACCTTATGGCTCCTTGGTTGCTCAGGCTGGTGCCATACAAGAGATTACGGGCTTGCTAACGCGGAAGAGTCCACCACCCGAGGTAGCTCTCTACTTCTGTGTCTCTCCCGTTTTCATCAATCTCGTCTCAGGTGAGAGACCAAGCTGCAAATGTGCTGCTGAATCTGGCGGCGGAGCCAGGGCTGCGGGAAAAAATAGCCAACCCCGAGTTGCTAGCTGCAGTAGTTCTCATGCTAGATTCGGAGCTACAGGGCGAACAGAATGCAGCTGCTGGGATAATTGCCAAGCTCTCGCTTTCGGAAGGCATCCAGAGCTTGCTGCTAGGCGCGGGTGTTATTCCAAAGCTGGTAGGCATGTCTTCTGTCTCGTTTTCACATTTCACTCACAGTGTGCTATCGCCGCCAGGCCAATATCTTGAAAGCGGACTTTCAGAAGGTGTCCAAAGTTGCTCGGCTGGAGGCTAGGAACGCACTGCTGAGACTTGCAAAGAATCCGGACGCGAAAATGGCCACAATAGACCAAGGCTTGATGTTTGTCCCGCTGGTTGGAGCTGACGCTTACAAGTCTCTCAAGGCTACTGGCGTGGGAGCTCCCAAAGTTCCGGAACAGGTGACCCTGGAGCACCCACTTGGATCGCAAGAGTCTCCATTCGGGGCTGGAGATCTCCTTTTGGGACTGCATATCAGTAGCCAGCAGAGTGTGGACGAAGCAACGCAACTGGCAATGGAAGGCCGCAGCAGGCTAAACTTTCTGAAGAGGGTGGGCTTAGTAGAGACTCCAGCCGGCGGCGACAACAAGCCCAAAAGTGAAGCTCAGAGTTCGACGGTATTGCCCTGGTGGGATGCTATCCCGCGTTTGGTCCTTATTCTCGGCCTCGAGGACGTGTCTTATGCCATGCAAGGTGCCCGGGCTATAGGGGAGGTGGCTATAACCGAAGACTACAGACGAAAGCTCGCCAAGGCTGGCGCAGTTCCTCACTTGGTTTATCTTCTGGGAAGTGGCGACGAGACTGCAATGGGGGCTGCAGCAACCGCCATCGAAAAGCTTTCAATAAGGTGACTCGTCCTTCCTGTTCTTTCGCGTGGATGGTTTCCTGATGCTGGCAATTTGATATAGCCAGAAAGTGAGGAGAGCTATCAATGCCTTCGGTGCTATTCCGGCCCTCGTCTCGGTTTTGAAAACACCCGATGTTCCGGAGTCCCTCCAAGAAAAGGTAAGGTTGCATCTTCAGCGCCTGTCTACTAGTTTTGCCATGTGATGCGTTTGCAGATTGTTGGAGCTCTGGTACGCTTGTCTCAAACGCAGGAGGAGGTGGAGGCTACCACGGTGCGCTTTGTACTCGCTCACGGCTCACCTCAGAGATTTGGATGCAGGTCCGGTCTGGAAGCGTCGCTCGGGGAGTTTTGGACATTGTCAACTCCGAGGATGCGACCTACGAGGCCAAGGTTGAGGCTGAAAATGTTCTCAAGGAGATCATGTCGCTCAAGGCAGATCCAAGGTACATACGCATGAGATCAATATTTTATAGGCTCAGCTGGCTGATTTCAGGGACAAGATCGTAGATGCTGGTGGTGCGGCGCCGCTCATTCGCCTTGTTGCGTCAAGTGGCTCTTTCTCCTTGAGACGCAAAGCGGCAAGCGTCTTGGAGAGCCTGGCGACCAAGGAAGCTCATGCCGTGAGCATGGCAGGCGCGGGAGTCGATTCTGCTCTTAAGTCTCTACTTCGAGTGGAAACGGCAGGTTCGTAGCTATGATATGGCCTTCCTTGTTTTCGAGTTACGTATGCCTGCCTTGGTTTGTTTATAGACGAGGACGATGGTAGCGGTGTGAGCGCGGCCTGTAGTTTACTGGGAAGGCTGCTCGACTGTGAAAATGCCCGGGAGAAGCTCGACTGCCCGTCCTATGTTGCGCTCTTGGGGGAGTTTTCTAAGCTGGAGAGCGTGCCTCTGTCCATCAGACACAAGATATGGGAGTGTCTGCTCAAGCTGGGCGAGCAGTCGAGGAGGATGCATTAAAGTTTATAGTGGCTCGTCTGTCTTGACAAGTATAAAGCGCTGCTTGCCCTAACCCTGGGGGCTCCTCCTCGGCGATGGTCGCTAACGGCTGCATGGCGCCGCACGAGGCGGTGGAGGAGGAGGTGGAGAGGCTGAAAATGGAGATCCGCGAGGTGAAGGCGCTCATCTGGGAGGGGAGGATGAAGCTCGCGGCCACAGCGGACGCGGAGGAGCGGCAGTTTCTGCGGGAGGAGCAGCGCTGGCTGTTCGACGAGACGAGGAAGATCCGGGACGAGGTGAGGGTGCGGCTGGAAGCGCGCAACATTGCGATGCAGCACCAAATGGCGGCCCGCTTTGCGGCCGAGCCCGGATGTGCTGGTACGTCAAACACAAACTGTACGTCGTCGTCGTGGAAGATGCCCGTGCTCCAGAGGCCCGACACTCCCGCTGCTGCTGCCTGGGTGTTCCCCGACTTTGTGCCCGGCTGTGGCTGGCCGCCTTTACTTCCCTGCTCGCAGGAGCAGCATCAACAGCACCAGCACCAGCACCATCAGCAGCAGCAGCAGCAGCAGAGAGATCGGCAGCCGCAGAAGCGTGAGCCGGAGCATGTGGACCTGTCGGGCTGGACGTCATGCCTCATTCAGCAGCAGCAGCAGCAGCAGCAGCCACAGCAGAGCCAGGAGCGTCCGAAACCCAGGCTGCCGCCGTTGCGGCCGAGGAAGGATGGAGGTACTGCTTATACTTCGTAGTTTGGTTCTGCCCGCGCATTAATTGTGGTTCGTGACAGAGGCCAAGACTGATCCCCTGGTGATGCAGCCACCAAAGAGCAACGGCAGCAGCAGCAGCAGCAAGAGGAAAAGAGCTTCCAATCCGGCAGCTGCAGCGTCGACAATCAAGGAGGAGCAGGATGCGGGTGGTCGAGAGGAGCGGGGGAAGCGGCCGCGCTGGAAGGACCACTGGGTGATGCAGCTCATCCAAGTCCGGGGTGGGATGCAAGAGGAGTTTAGCAAGCCGCCCAAGCAGGGCGTGGATCTGTGGAGGCAGGTCTACACAAAGCTGGTCGCGTCGTGCCCGGATTTTGACAAGGAGCCCGAGGCGTGTAGGAAGAAGTGGAAGACGCTGGTGACCGACTACAAGGCTGCCTCCACCAACAATTCTAACAACAACACTAACACCGCGAGTACCACCACCAACACCGGTGCCAGCAGCGGTGCCGGTGAGGTGAACGAGAGGCCGGACAAGTGCCGCTATTACACCATGATGGACGAGTACATAAGCGTCAAGGACATCCAGACGAGCGTCATTGGCAGTGCCGCAACCGTGGCCACCATTGCCTGCCTGGACGAGGTGACGAGCGAGCTCGACTGTGTGGACACCTAGCGAACATGCAACGCGGGTGACACTATCCCGGACCCGGGGAAAGGAGATATCTATCCCGGAGAGAGGGGAAGGAGACTTCTTTTCTTTTTTATTTTTGCGCGAAGATAATATGGAGGAAGTAGAGGTCGAGGGGGAGGAGGAGGAGGAAGAGGAGGTGGCTGTGGTGGAGGAAGAGGATCGAGTGAAGCAAGCACGGGCGCGGGTGTTGCGTGATCGGCTTCGCATTGCTGTGATTGGGGTCGCTGAATCACAAGGTGCTCTACTTGTTTGGCCCTATAGCTAGTGCCCAAGTCTCATATCGCGGTTTTGCAGCTCGACAGAGTGGACTGACTGTTTCCCAGCCGGTGATGACGGCCATCTGCGACATCACCCACAAGTTCACCGGTGAGTGAGTGAGGTACGATTTATGCAAGTGTGAAGGCTCATTACTTTTTTGTGTGTGTGTGTGTGTGTTTCCCACATTTCCAGAACAGCTAGGCAAGGAGCTCCAACTGTTTGCGCATCACGCCGGTCGAAAGTCGATCAACATGGACGATGTTATCCTGGCTGGTAAGCTGTTGTGCTGTTACTGCGGGGCTTGTGTTACTACTCGTGTTCGTTTGCAAGCAGCGCGCAGGAATGAGGATGTGGCCACGGCGCTCAAGGCAGCGTCGCACGAGCTGCCCGACAAGAAGAGGAAAAAGGCGCAGGGGGAGCAACAAGACAACCATTTTCTAGTGATCGATTAGTTCATCTGGAGTGGAGGATCATCGGTGTTTAGGACTGGATGACTAGCGGACACTTTTACTTGCATTTGCCGCAACAACAATAATGCAATTAGAGCGATTGGGCCACGTCAACTCGGCCCGGCGTCAAATTTGGAAAGTGTCCAATCCAATGATCCATAGCATCTCTTCCTTTTCCTATTTTTCGCCCTTCACGTATTTGGTATTTGGGATTTGATCATGGAGAGCTTTGCGCTCAAGCGGATTGCCGCTGTCGCCAGCCATCTCACTCCCACCGCGCCGCCACCGCAGCAGCAGCAAGCGCTCTCCATGGAGGCCACCGCCAGCGCCGCTGCTGCATCGGTGTTTGACCATCTGGAGCAGGCGCCCGAGGATCCCATTCTAGGGGTTAGCAAATCTCCTCCTTCCTTGTAAATAACTTCTGTTCCCAGATAACTGTGGCATACAACAAGGATCCCCATCCCGGGAAAGTAAATCTTGGAGTTGGAGCTTATCGCACTGAGGTGAGCAAAGTCGAGCTGCTATACAAAGAAGCGTCCAATTTCTGAAAAGAAGATGGCTCTCACTCGTGAATGAAGGAAGGCAAGCCCCTCATATTGAATGTGGTCCGACGTGCTGAGGAGCGTCTTCTAGCTGACCGGTATGGCATGTAAAATGTGGACGATGTTTATCTTTCTTTTCCTGTGTGTCTTGCCAGCTCCAAGAACAAGGAATATCTGCCCATTACTGGCCTTGCAGATTTTAATAAGCGAAGTGCGATGCTCATTCTTGGGAGCGACAGGTATGTGGATCTTTGCGTGTGTGCTTATTCAAGTTTGTGGGAACAGCCCCGCTGTTGTGGAAAAGAGGCTGGTAACTGCACAATGTCTTTCTGGAACGGGCTCCTTGCGTGTAGGAGCCGAGTTTCTTGCAAGACATTATGGTGTGGTACGCTACGTTTTTCTTTGTCTTGGTTGATTGTTCACCCTTTCCTTGTTCTGCTTTGCAGAAGCTGGTCTTTCTTCCCACCCCGACATGGGGAAACCATTTTAAGGTTTTTATGAATGCTGGACTCGCTGTTAAAACTTATCGTTACTACGACAACAAAACCCGCGGCCTTGACTATGAAGGTGAGTGATGCTTCTCTGGATTGTTTGTATGAAACGGCATTGTTGGCTTCTCAGGTATGCTCGAAGATATTGGTGCCGCGCCGAGCGGCTCGGTCATTCTCTTGCATGCCTGTGCTCATAACCCCACCGGGGTGGATCCAACACCACAGCAGTGGGAAGGAATCCGGCAGGCAATCCGGAATAGGGGACATTTACCATTTTTTGACAGTGCTTATCAGGTATCGCTATAACTGAAAATACGTACAGATAGAACTGTTTCGTTCATCCAGGGGTTTGCAAGTGGTAGCTTGGATAAGGACGCGCTTGCGGTTCGAACCTTTGTAGCTGATGGCGGAGAGTGCTTCATTGCTCAAAGCTTTGCTAAAAACATGGGACTTTATGGTGAACGCGTTGGAGCTCTCAGCATTGTAAGTTTAAAGGTAGCCTGACTTATGGAGGCTGATATCAAGTTTCTTTTCAGGTCTCGAAATCTAGTGGAGTTGCAACGAGGGTCGAAAGCCAGTTGAAGCTCGTCATCAGACCAATGTACTCAAATCCTCCCATTCATGGGGCTTCAATCGTCGCGCTTGTCCTGGGTGACGGGTGAGCCGACTATATGCACTTGAAGTTCTAAGGACTGACTTGTTGCGCAGTGATCTCTTTTCAGAATGGACTGTGGAGCTGAAAGGCATGGCGGACCGAATCATTAGCATGAGGCATAAGCTCTACGATGCTTTACGAGCTCGAGGTTTGTTCTTGCTACTCGTCTTTGGGTTTTAAAATTCGGCTTTTGCTTCACAGGGACCCCTGGAGATTGGACGCACATTCTCAAACAGATAGGAATGTTTTCCTTCACAGGCCTCAACAAGGAGCAAGTGCAGTTCATGACGAGAGAATACCGCATCTACATGACACTAGACGGGTAAAATGCTATTTTGTTAACTTTAGGCCTAGTTTAACAAACTCTCTTGCTATTCAGACGCATCAGCATGGCCGGCCTGAGCTTGAAAACGGTACCATTGCTCGCGGACGCAATTCATGCTGCCGTTACAGGGGCCAAGGCGTAACGTCTCGCAAAGGCCATAGAATTTTGCCAATAAAAGCCTCTTTTTTCAGATCAAGCCAGAGGACTCGGCAATCAAGTCTGGAATCTTAGCGAGGTCCTCCTCAATTCTATCGTAGTGTCTTTGAGCAATCGTCGTAGGCTATGCTGTAGCGTCGAGAATCGTGTGTGAGGGAGCTTCCTTGGCGAAAGTACCGATACGAAGCATGGGAGCATTCTTGTGCTATCTTTCGAAACAGCTTCCATAATCAAACCACGGTGGCCGCTCTACACATGTTAGAGAGCATTACATATGGTGAACCGACGCCAGGCTCCGCTTGCATGGCAGCCTGGGACGCGACGGCAAGGCCATCCTTGCTGCTGTAATGGCCGCCCCGACACGCCGCTACGAAGCATCTCCAGTCCAAGGCAGTCGGAGCGAATGGCATGGCGGCCATCAAGGCTTGGGCGTCGGTCACGTATCCCGCCCTGCACAAGAGGCTCACCATGCAGCTGTAGTGCTGCCCGCTCGCTACAAGCCCAAAGTCGCAAGTCATGGACGTGAAGCAGTGGCAGCCACCTCTCACAGCTCCTCTGTGGCTCCACGCCCCGAGAACACTCACGAAACAGATGCCATCCGGGTGCTCCACCAGGTTCATTTCGTTGAAGAGCTGCAGTGCCATCTGCGGCTGGCCCGCTTGAGCGTAGGCGCTGATGACTGCCGTCCACGACACCACGTCCCGCTCGGGCATGCATCCAAACAAATTGCCACACTTGGACATTTGCCCGCATTGGGCATAGGCTGCAAGCAGGGCGTTCCACGATATGACATCTCTCTCTCGCATGGCGATAAATACTTCCTTCGCTTCCACTATGCTTCCGCTGCTTCCAAACGCCGAAAGCATTGCGTTGCAGCACGCGAGGTTCTTGTCTTGCAGCACGTCAAATACGTGCTTGGATTGCTCCAGATGCCCTGTGCGGGCATACACCCAAATCATAACCAGCGCACACACGTTGTCTCGCTCTGCCATCGAGTCGTAGACGAGCTGCGCTTGGTCAGTCTGGCCGCCTCGCGCGTACATGTTGAGCAGGGCCGTCCATGCCACTAAGTTCCATGCCGGCATCTCGTCGAAGAGTTTCTTGGCCTGGTTCGGGCAGTCGTTGTTGGCATACGAGCACAGCATCAGAACCCAGCTGAAGCAGTCCTTGCAAGGGATGCTGTCAAACACTTGCCTCGAGAGAGCCGGGCTGCCGCACCTGCCATACATCTCCACCACCTTGTTGGCCACAAACACGTCAAAATGCTGCACCTGGGAATGAAACCTTCTTGCATTTGGAAGGGAGCAACAGGAACGCATGAGTTCCAGGCAAGAGCTTCGATCTAGCATGCCTCACTGGAAGAAACGAAAAACTCGCACTTAGGAGCCTAGTTATCTAGATTGTTTCTTCCTGGACACTGGTTGTATACTCCGATATGATGGATTTGAGCGTGCTTCGCTCCAGACTTGTGCGAAGCAGCACCTGCGCATGCAACGTTAAAGAGAGCAGAGAAGACATGCACACACGTACCTCCTGGACTTCGTTGCCAGAGCGAGCAAGTAACTTGTACGCTTCGTCATGCTGCGCCGAAGACAGGTACACCTGGAGCTCACCACCGAGTTATTGTCACGAAGAAATCCCAACAGATTCTGTACCTGAAAAGTCGGAACGACTGATGCACTATGCACGCGTCGCCCTTTCACTATTTCCTGGATCTCCTGTCGCGATTCTAGCCTTTTAAGCAGTGCCTCCAACTCCGGAATGCTGAGGATCTAAGCATGACATACACTGAGAACGACTCAGGCATGAAACAATCTTACTTGTGGATCAGTTGCAGAATTTGAATTCACGTCTTCTTGTCGGGCCAGCATGCTTTCCACGGTCTCTAACAACGGGTCTGGCTGTCGTCAAAACGCAAAAGACGGCCATTTAGCGTTCATTTGTGTGGACTCAGATCTACTTACAGACATCCTCTTCAGAGAAAGATAT
Organism: Selaginella moellendorffii; assembly: GCF_000143415.4. Taxonomy (NCBI): domain Eukaryota; kingdom Viridiplantae; phylum Streptophyta; class Lycopodiopsida; order Selaginellales; family Selaginellaceae; genus Selaginella; species Selaginella moellendorffii. The sequence goes on along the minus strand of NW_003314365.1, from coordinate 307,493 downwards.
ATACGCTGTCGATCGTAATCGAGTTTGTGTACCGCTGTCTCGATTTCCTACAAGTTGAAAGTTAAGTTTCAGCCAAGACGACATGACATCCGTACAACAAACCTGGCCAACGTTTACGAACTTTGCCGGATCAGGAACAGGCGTCCACGAAAGCTCTGAGAAGTGCATCAGCCCGCTAACACCTTCAACCAGCTGCGTGATACAAGTTAGAGCTTCAGAGAGCATACTGCTTGCTTATTTCTAACCTCTACAAAAACACCAAAGAGGGAGATGTTTCTGACTCTTCCCTTCACGATATCTCCAGTCTTCAGTTTTGCCTGTAAAATGCGCCCGTTCAGTATCACTAGATTAGACTAGAACACAAGGCTAACCATCAAATCAGCTCGTCTCTGAGTAACCTCTGGATCTTCGAGGGCGGCCTTCCTTTCGGAGAAAACAAGCTTTTTCTTCGCTTTATCCACATACGTCACAGTAACCTTTGCTCTCTGTACAGGCAATAAAATATGCGATGTAAAATAAAACATGTCCTAGAGCTATACGTACCTGGCCAACTAAAGATGAAAGGAAGGAGAGCCTTTCCTCCCTGTAAACCCTGTCTAGATCAGAGTCGCAAGCTGGATGTAGCAAATGACTTTCAACTTCGCCGGTTAGGCCTTGGTTGCTCATCTTGGACACGGCAAACGTCGACTCTGACGAGCTAGATGAGTCCAAAATGCTCGTGTGATTGGCATCATGGCCCCTTTCTCTAGCCCAGGCCCTGAAAGTTTTCAGTCCTCGGCTCTCGAGCAAGTCCTTTCCCGGAACAAAACCGTTCAAGTGACCAAATCGCACCTGAGAAATGCCATGGTGACAAAATAATAAGAAGACGAACACAACCACTTACGATCATTCCACCCGCATTGCTCCCAATAAACAACACGTCTTGAATTGCCCTTGTATCCAGAGCAACCTCTGCTAGCGCCCAGTCCTTGTCTATTTCTTCCTGCAAAAAACCACATCAGCGACTAAACAAACATTCTTATGCGTACTTGATCAGGAGTTTCCGCCACAGTTTCTTGCACAAGACGTGGTGCAGGCTTCCTGCATACACCCAGTAAGGCTCGTTTCAAAACAACACAAAATAACCAGGTTGAGGATTGTACTTTGCTTGCACAGCATCCAGGTCTACCTTGGCTGGTTGAGGAGATGAACTTTCTAGATGAGCGGCGGAACCATTTCCACTGTCAACACCACCGGGAATCGCCTTCCCTTCTCCAAAACTGTCCGCCGCCTCGGATTTTTCGGACACTGGCACGGCAGGCTTGGCACTCAAGCTAGGCACAGGTATTTCTTGTCCACTTGTAGGCCGTTCTCCAGCTGAAAACTCATCTGCTGCAGGTGGTGTTAACGGCCGAAGCGCAGGTCTCGAAGTGAGACTTGGAGTTCGTAACTCCTTGTCTTGTCTGGTTGGAGTCGGGTTATCCGAGTGTTCTTTCGTCTCCAGTTTTGAAGACCGGACCTCAGGCCTGGGAGCAAGACCTGAAACGGTTAAGTCTGGTTCTTTCTCGAGTTTTACGAGATCTTCTACTTCTTGGATCGTTGCTGGTGGAGTCATCTCTGGTATCGGCACTCCTGTTAAGTCCGGTCCCATCTGCTGTTGGGCTTCGTGTTCGGCTTTACTAGTAGGAGCCGGCATTTCAGGTCTTGAGGTGAGGCTTGGAACTTGCATCGCAATCGTTTGTGGTGGAGCTTTGGACTCCTGTTCGGGTTCTGCAGGTGGAGTTGGGAGCCGCATTGTAGGTCTCAGCGTGAGCTCAGGCACGTGTAAGTCTGGTTTTTCTTGCACGGCATTTGCCGGTGTATGTTCTTGCTGATGTGATGGTGGAGTTGGCTGCGGGATTGCAGGCCTGGAGCTGAGACTGGGAACAGGCAGCTTTTTTGGAGGTGGAGGCGCCTGCTGTGGTGTTATACCTGCGACTGGAAACATGTCCTTAGCTCCGCCACCCCTCGAGGGTCTTGAATGAAGCTCAGGAGCGGGCTTTTCCGGGGCTTCAGCTTTTCCAGGAGACGTCCTTTGAGCATCCGATGATGGAAGCCTGGGAACCAAAGGCTTACCAACGCGTGGTGTCGTCGAAGAACCACCTCTAGGCTTCGGAGAGAGCTGGATGATATCGGGCCTGGAGAAATCCCGATAGTCGTCCTCCAAATTCTTTCGTAGCTCGTCTGCTTCCCGGGGCCACTCAAACTCAAAACCTCCAGCTTGACGACGAGGTGGAGGAGAAGCAGCTCCATCACCAAACGAAGGCCTTGGCGAGAGCATGACCGGCGGCGGCGCTTCGCTTCTGGACTTGTCCATGGCTTCATCCTTACGTTGAATCGCTGCTTCTCGATCCTCGTCCAAATCCGACTCCTTGACAACCAGGCTGAGGAACGTCTTGACACCTTTCTGCTTGACAATCTTCTCCACCTCGAGATTAGTGGCGGATGGATTGAGCTTCTTGGCCACCACCTATGGAACAGAACGAGAAGACAATCATCGTATAGCTAGCCCTGGAATTCCCTCACCTTTGCAATGCTGAGGTCGCGAGAGTCTCCGAGCATGCGACGCATTTCCAGCTGCATGAGATCCGCCTTGTCGAGCGTCACTTGTCTGGGCTCCCAGACGTCCTCCCACTGCTGCCTCTTGGCAGCGGCAATCCAAATCCCAGCCCTCCGCCCGCGACCCAATGCCTGCTGCTGTGGAGGAGGAGGAATGCATCCCAGGGCCAAGGCCGACGACGGATTCGGCCATAGCCAGGCATGAACCATAGAAATCTTCCTATTTTTCCACCAGTGGAGGAGAGTGACAAGAAGCCCTACCTATGAACCCTACATTTACTTGGCTGGTTTCCCCTTGTTCTTGGTGAGCTTCCTGTTCGCGTTAGCGGAGGTGGAGAAGGGCATCTGCCGCGACTTGGCCCTGCGCCTCCGCCCAATCACGTCACTGCTGCGAGGCCGACGATCGAATTTCTTGGCCGGCTTCTTGTCCGCTCGCCGCGCATTCATCCCATCTTCCTTTTTCATCACGTCCAGCTCGCGCTCGTTCAGCAGCTTGACGAACTTCTCCATGGAGATGTCGGTGTCCATCCACTCGGGGTTGACAGCCGCATCCAGCGTTCCACCATCCTCCTCCTCCGATGGTCCGATTGCTGGCTTGGGCGGCTTGGGTGCGAGAGCGATGAGGCCACCGTTTTCGAATTCTGGAGCTTGAGCGCGGGCGAGAGCAGCGATTCCTGGAGGAGGATTCACAGGCTTGGGTTCCGGTGGCTCCGTGGCGGCAGCAGCTCGTTGCATCCAGGAATCGGAGACGAGGCGCATCAGAGCATCCGCGCCCCTCTTCTTCACCAGCTTGTGGATCTCCAGATTGTTGAGGTGGGGATTGAGTTTCTTGGCCACCACCTGCAGAGCAGGATCATGAGAGAGAGGAGGTGAGAAGAAATGAGAAGAAATGGAACCTTTGCAATGCTCGTCTCCCGCGACTCCCCCAGCAACCGGCTGAATTTGAGCTGCAACAGGTCCGACTTGTCCAGCTCAATCTCACTCTCCGCCCCCTCCCACACCACGCTACTCTCCTCCTTCTTCTTGACACACACCACACTCTGTGGCCTTCGCCATTCCCTGCTGCCGCAAGACACACTCATGCTGGCGCCATGGATTCCCCTTGCCTGGCAAAACAAAGCCATCTTTCTCTCGTTGCCCTACCCTCAGGTAAACTCTTTATCTCTCAATCGGCACTAGCTTGGAGAGAGAGAGGTGATTGGGCCAAACCATCCAGGACGTGACCAATACTATCTGTGTCTCGGACGATTTGTCTACCAGGCAGCACGACGGCAGCCAGGGGCATGTTATCCTGTCCGCCACTCTCGTCGATTATAAGCCTGTGACTCTCCATATGCAGCGATCCGTGATGGCCGCTCACCACCATCACGCCATCCTTGACAAGCTCCTGAACAAAAAAAAAAAGGAGAAATTTTGAGTACCTACGAGAGACTCAATATACTTCTTGCCTCTGGAGCATTCCACACGTTGCTCCGTCCCAGCATGTTCTCGTGCCTCGAAAGCCTCACGTCCTTCTCCCTGAGAACTCTCAGCTGCTCTTCCAGGGGCCGCGCTGCTTCAAGCCCCGCGTGAACTGCAACGAGCTTGCCGCAGCTCTCGCTTCCATCCTGGTGGGGTGAAAGAATGGAATCGATAAAGAGTAAAAACAATATACCTGCTCGTAGATCCACACGAGCTTCCGCAAGAATGCCTTGTGATCCTCAGGAACAGCACCAAGCAGTCCTACGCACACCATCACAAACACAGAATGACTCAGGAAGGAGCAAAAATGGCTGCGGAAAAAGAAAAGACTACCTTCCCGATCGCCATGCTCCACCCCGTAAGAGCTAAACGTGGGCTCCGAATCAAAGATGGAGCCCCTGTACTCCATGTTCTTCTTCACGTTAAACTTGGCCTTGACCCTGCCACCCCATCGCCTCCCTTGCAAGTGCATGTCCTCGAATCCACGCCCGCTCCACCACCCCTCCGCCTCTTGCTTCTCCTCGGCGCCCTTGGTCCCCTCCCACGTCCGGCTAAACGGGAAGCCAGGCACCGCCGGGAGCAGCCCCAGGAAGGCCGACATCCCAAAGTCGTGATTCCCGCACAGGAAGACGTGCTTCTGGGAGGGATATGAGGTGGGCAATGCGACGAGGAAATCCAGCACCCCGGCGGTATCGGGGCCCCTGTCGCAGTAATCCCCGAGGAAAATCACCGTGGCCGATGCGAACAGCGCGCCCAGTCCTGCTTCCAGATTCCGCCACAGCGCGTGCAGCCGGATCAAGTGGCCGTGCACATCGCCAATGCACACCGTCGGGCGCCTCGCCACGGTCGTCGCCGCCATGGCCAGCTTCGCGAAGCTGCCGGGCCCGGGAGTGACAAACCCTAGCTTTGCGTGGCGCGGAGTGCTTAGATTTGGGGAAACCTCCTGGGGCGTTATTACGCGGATTCCCTTCCAAAGCGCGCCATTCATCGCCGTCTCTTTAAGCAAAACGGGAGAGAGAGACACGCACAGAGAGAGAGAGAGAGAGAGAGATGATTCCAGGGACATTCTGTCCACGTCAGCGGACCACGTGGCTACAGCATATGCACAGGGCGGGATGCCCGCATATCCTTTCCTCCTCACAGACGCAGAAGACTTGCTTTTAACCACCGCGGCGGCATTGCGGCAATCTGGAGAAGAAATTCATGGGGTACGCACTACTGCTGGGCTGGGCGAGCTATAGTTAGAACGAGCTTAGGTCTCATCAGCAAGCAAGCAAGCGAGCAAGCGAGCAATTGGATTGCACCCAGGGATGGCGGCGTGGGTGGATTCCGTGGATGGGCGGACGGAGCGAGCTCTGTCCTTCATCTCTCGGAGCTTATCGGACGTGCAAAGGAGCGCGGATCAGGACTTCAAGCTGATGAAGGCGCGGGCCAAATCGTTCCGGGATCTGGCCAGCACCCTAGACAAGGAGTGGGAGAATTTTAGGTTTCCAGTCCCGGGCAGCAGTCGCGATCTCCTGGGGAGATTCAAGGAGAGGCAGCACGCGTCGCCGGCTCCTCTGGCCATTTCTCCGCTCACAGCCATCTCGGCACAGGTGGAGGACGTGGAATTCATACGGAGGTTGCGGCCCACGCTCTCCACTTTCAGGAGAATCCAGTCGGATCCCAACTTCGTCAAGCGTGATGACTCCAAGAGGAGCAGGGACAGGATGGATCTGTCCATGCTCAAGAAGGCTCTTGCTCCCTTGGCCAGCGATGGCGATGGCGACGATCCATCCACTACTTCCTTGGAGCAGCGCTCCCCTTGGGTCAAGGGCGACAATGCGAGCTGGAGGTGGCGGGAGAGGGGCACAGGCACCAGTGCCAAACGGACGAGAAAGATGGTGAAGTTGCCAGCCTCAGAGGACTGGGAGCCTCTCAAACGAATGAAAGAAGGACTCAGGGATTTGGAATCGACTGCGGCCAAGAGCAAGACGCCCTCCGAGTTCCTCGAGAACGTCAAGAAGACGGAACTGTTTGAGAACGTCAAGAGCAGCCTGGTAAGCCACCTCTCTTCTGGTTCTCAGAGCATAAGCTTTGCTTTCGTTTGCTCCTTGTTGCAGAAACTCACTCTTCCAAATTCCGATGGTGCGAGAAAACTTACAGAGGTTCGACTCTTTTCTTTCTAGACTTCTACTTAGTAGTTCTTAACGAAGGCGCGTCAGGAGCCTGGAAATGATGTGGCGCCCTTGGACGTTCCCGAGCTGCTGGAGAATCTGGTGAGGCAATCAGAGCCTTTCCTTGATCAACTCGGCGTGAGAAAAGGTTCGTGTTTCTGTTTTGTGGCATTGACTGTATGATCATGCAGACGTCTCCGTGAGCTTCTGTAAGATGCTGCGGCGGTGCAAACGCGCATCCAGCGGCAACGCGGAGCTTGTAGCAACGTCGACAGAGTCAGAACCCAAGGACGACCTGGACTTGAGGGTCGCTAGTGTTCTGCAGAGCACAGGGTACAGGTACAGAGGTGGAATGTGGAAGGAGGGTACTGAAGCTGCGGATTTGCCAGACGATGGAAGGCGTAAAATTGCAATCGTGACGACGGCAAGCTTGCCATGGATGACAGGAACCGCTGTTAATCCTTTGTTCCGTGCGGCATACTTAGCCAAGGACGGGATGAGAAATGTGACCTTGCTCATTCCTTGGCTTTGTAAGAAGGACCAGGCTCTGGTATATCCCAGCCACATGAGCTTCAACACTCCCGAGGAACAGGAATCGTACGTTCGTACTTGGCTGGAGGAAAGAATTGGATTCAAGGCGGATTTCAAGATTGCATTCTACCCCGGCAGAGTAAGCTTGTATCATAGCGATCGTCTTAATGCTGGTGAATTTGCAGTTCTCGACGCACAAGCGAAGTATACTGGCTTGCGGTGATATCTCGCAGTTCATACCCGATAAAGAAGCAGACGTCGCGGTTTTGGAGGAGCCGGAGCATCTCACGTGGTACTACCACGGGAGAAGATGGAACAAGAAGTTCAAGGACGTGATTGGCGTGGTCCACACCAACTACTTGGAGTACGTTCAACGCGAAAAGAACGGTGCCTTGCAAGCGTTTCTACTCAAGCACATCAATAATTGGGTGGTCGGCATCTACTGTAACAAGGTACGCCGTGCTTTTCTTCACTTTGATTCTGCTTGTAGTGAACCGCGGTGTTACAGGTATTGCGGCTCTCCGCTGCTACACAAGAGCTGCCGAAATCGCAAGTTTGCAACGTCCACGGCGTGAGTCCGAAGTTTTTGGAGATTGGGAAGAAGGTGACCGTGGAAACAGACTCTGGCAAGTCTGCCTTCACCAAGGGCGCTTACTTCCTCGGCAAGATGATATGGGGAAAGGGGTACAGGGAACTTGTTAATTTACTAGCGCAATACAAGCAGGACCTGGCGGACTTGAAGCTGGACGTTTATGGTTCCGGAGAAGATGCAGCCGATGTGAAGTCGACGGCTCAGAACCTTGGCCTGGGCATAAATTTCCATCAAGGCAGAGACCATGCAGACGAGTCTCTACACAGGTACTCTCTTTTGGACTTGGATATGGTTGCTTACTAACGGGTCTCTGTTGCAGCTATAAGGTGTTTATCAATCCAAGCGTGAGCGATGTGGTGTGCACGACGACGGCAGAGGCACTGGCCATGGGAAAGATCGTTGTTTGCGCCGATCATCCGTCCAACGAGTTCTTCCGGGGCTTCCCAAACTGCCTCACTTACAGCAGCCCCACGGAATTCGTGGAGAAGGTGAAGGTGGCCATGGCGTCGGAGCCGGTGCCGCTGTCGGCCGAGGAGTGCCATCGCTTGTCGTGGGAGGCTGCAACCGAGAGGTTCCTGGAGATGACAAAGCTGGACAGAGGAAGCGCGAGTGAGCAGCAGGCAAAGGCTGGAGCAGCGGTGAAGCGGCCAATGACACTGTCCATGTCGCTTCCAAACTTGCGGGATGTTGTCGATGGCACTCTGGCACTGGCTCACTTCGTAGCTTCGGGATTTGAGCCGGCAAGGCTGGTGTCTGGAGCGATCCCTGGAACGATGCATTGCAGCGTGGAGCAGAGCAAGGATCTGGGCTTGCCACCTCCATTGTTTCATGGTTTTTAAGTTCGCCATGAAAAGGAGGGCAGCCATGTCACCAAAGAGAATATAAAGTTTGCCGGAACCTTTAATATCTGCCCTAGAATTATGGGTGAACAGGTTGTGACGCCTTACTCTGTTTCGGCGAGGAATGGCGCCGTTGATTACGCGCGGATCGTCTCGGATTTTGGATGCAAGCTGATCGATCCACAGCTCATCCAGCGACTGGAGAAGCTGACCAACAAGCCCGCCCATCCATTCTTGCGCCGCGGGATTTTCTTCGCTCACAGGTATGCTCGTTTCGGTAAACCCGTGCAATCCCCTCTCCTCTACCAGGGATCTAGAGTCCATTCTCGATGCGTACGAGCAAGGCCACAAGTTCTTCTTGTACACGGGGCGTGGACCATCGTCGGAATCCTTACATTTGGGCCACCTTGTGCAATTCATGTTCACAAAGTACGCACTCTACTCTCTCAAGCTCTAGGAGTGTTTCTAACGATTTCCAAAGGTACTTGCAGGACGCTTTCGATGTCCCTCTGGTGATTCAGCTATCCGATGATGAGAAGTTCATCTGGAAAGATATAAGCCAGGAAGAGTGCCAAAGACTGGGCCGAAACAATGCCAAGGATATCATTTCTTGCGGATTTCGTTTGGAGCGGACTTTTATATTCTCTAATTTAGACTATGTCTCTGGGTACGTGGTGCGGTAATCTCGTTTTGATCTTTTCTTATGTCTCCGGCTCCCTACAGTGCCCTGTTCGACAACGTGCTCACTATTTCGAGTTTTCTCAGCAGCAATGCGGTATGATGATTTCTTTGATCACTGGAGAATCTTTGCGACGGAGCCTGCAGATGAGTGCTGTTTTTGGATTGAACGCAGAAACGGATGTCCTCGGGAAGCTTTTGTACCCCGCTGTCCAGGTATTGCTCGCTGCTCTAGTAGACTTTTACTCATGTCATTTGAATGTAACATCAGATTGCACCAGCATTCTCGACGTCTTTCGATGATGTGTTTGGAGAGGGAATCAAGATGAGATGTCTCATTCCATGTGCAATTGATCAGGTCTAACTTTTCATGTCTGTTTACCACTTTTATTCATTCTTTCTTTCTGTGTAGGATCCATACTTCAGGCTCAGTCGGGATTTGGCTCCACGCCTCAAGCTCTACAAGCCCGCTTTGATAGAGTCCCGGTTTCTACCGAGCATCGAAGTGAGCTATCGTTTTTCCTTGTTTTACTTCTTTCTTATGCTGTCGCCTCACCCAGGCGGGTGACGGTTCTGGCAAAATGTCTGCAAGTTCTCCCAACTCAGCAATCTTTGTCACCGATACGCTGGAGGAGATCAAGCAAAAGGTTACACAAAACTCCTTTATTTGGCGTGTTCTTTTCTCCAATACTGTCGTTTCAGTTGGCTGGTGCTGCCGTGGAGTCTGTGCTCGCGTACCTCACCTTTTTCGAGGAAAACGATGCCGTTCTTGAAGAAATGAAAGCGGTAATGTACTTAAAACATGCTTTGTTCGTATATTAATCAAGGCTCTCACAGGACTTCTCGTCAGGAAAGAGATCTCTGGAAGACCTGAAAAACGACCTCAGCAAGGTTCTGTGGGAAGTGCTGGAGAATCTCCAGCAACTAAAAGCGGAAGTTGACGACAAGGTAGCAAGAGTGGCTTGAAAAATGGGTTGATTTTTCTTGCATGTTTTTCTTTCAGATACTCTCGGAATTCATGAGACCAAGATTGATACGATGACAAAAACAGATCTTAAAATACTAATTTGAAAATATTGAAAAGATTAAAAGGTTTCAAAAGTACAATATGAGAGAGAAATGTGAGGAAACCGAGAAAAGACCCTATCATCGCTCCCATTTGCATCATCAAGTCGACAAGCTCCGATGGCGATGCCCTCGGAAATCACAGCTCCATCGATGTGCCGAATCGAATGGCGAGAGCAGCGAAACACAATAGTCTGTGTCAGCTAAACCATTTTCAAGGTTTTGGAACAACGATTGGGTCCTTGAAATTGCTTTAACTCGTTTCAAAACTTCTCACGAAGACTGTCATCCTGTGCCTCCTAGAAACAAAAGCTTTTAGATGCGCCGATCGCATCAAACTAAAGAGCTTGCCATCAGTGTCTTATTTTGATGTGAGGCATTTTCCGTTCCAAAAGTTTTAATGTGAATCATGTTTAATAAACCACGAAAAAAAGAAACTTACAAATGAAACTTGTGGCTTGATTAGAAACTAATATTATAAACCATGTAAATAATCAATCTCTTTAACTAATCAAATGAAACCCACTTTAAAGTAACCTATTGAGAATCTGCCTCTTTAAATTAATTATAATTATATTTTAAAAATTTTAGTTCCCAATTTAAATTTTTTTTACACTTATTATATTAAGGATTTGTCAAAATATTCATTAACATGTTGGAGTTTGCACCTATGGAATGTAAATGGTGGGTTTGGATATTATTTTTATAACAATATTTGATGACATTAAAAATAACATATTTGGTTCTTTTGCACATTTATTATAAATGTAATATTTATTGATATAAAAATTAAAAATTAATTCAACCACTTAACAAAGGATTAGAGCTTAAAACCATAAAAATGGAAGTTCTTGAGTGATGTGGGTAAATATTTTGTCATGGAGTTCATTCCCTGGATATTTTATGTGAGCATATTTTGTGTTAATTAAGAATGTAATACTATTAGCTTTTAAATTTTATAGTTTTTGTAAAATTTAGGGTTTTTATAAATTATTAAAACTCAACTTATCTAATTTTAATCAAATTTGCAATTTTTTTATTTAACTAGCTAACTTTTTAAGCTCCAAAAAATTGCTTAAAGTTCAAAAGAAATAGTGAGATAAATTTTAAGTCTAAATATTCTTAAATAATTTTTCCTTTTATCTCTTCAATTATTTAAGAATTTAAATTTATTATTTTTGTTGTTATAGGACTTTAGTCTACCACTTTATAATGAATTTTTATAATTAATATTGAATATACACCTTGAGTTTAAAATGAAAGTTTAGAATTAATTAATTATTATAATTATAATATAGAAATTTAAACAAAATATAAATAAATAAAACTAAACATATAGTATTTGTATATTATAGTACTTATACTATAATACTCAATACTTATACTATTTTTTTGGGTGAGAAATAGTCAATAAATATAATACTTGTATCATATAAAAATTTACAATAGTTATTAAATATTTAAATTTAAAATAGTAGAAAAAAAGTTAAGTAAACAAAAAACATTATAATTATTTAAATTGAAATTATTTTTAAAGCAGTATGCTGTTATTACTTAATTATAACTGATATACATAAAATAAAAGGATTAGTTCTGAAGTGTTATAATATAAAATCTTAATTTTTTATCACCCACAAATCCTTTAAAGAAAGAAAACAATTCAAATACTTATTTTATAAATATATTATATAATAGTTTTTTAATTTATACAAACCCTAAAAGTTACTTTATGTTTTTAAGTTAATAAACTAATTTATAATCTCAGCCTATTATATTATTATTTTAAGGTATATATTTGTAAATGGGCTGGCGCTCAAGGCAGTGGCTCCAACTTCAGGTTTGCAATAGTTGGAACATGGTGTGTTGCTCACAAATTTGATTAGGGGCATACTACCCTCTACCGCTGAGGCTCCCAGATGACGAACGACCAAGCGAAGATATCAACAAGTCTTGCCAACACGCCCTTGCCAACACGGTGCATGCGTCCAGCACCCTTCCAGGCCTTCGCCCGCCTGGTTGGTTGATTTCCCTGGCCGGCTCGTCTATGACGCCAAGTCGCCCTTGATCGAGAGCAGCCGCGAGGGGGGCAACGCGTGGCTTGACTTTGGCATGGCTGCTCTCGCCTTTCCACCATTCGACGGGCGCCCGGAGAGACTCGTTACGCACTACTACCCGGGGATCCCTCATCGACGAAGAGTCCGTTTTGTTCGAGCTCCATTGCGAGGGCCCGTTCATCCAAGAGAGGCGAGCCATGCTGCGTGATAGGACTCGAAACGGCGCAGGGAGACTACGAGCAAGCGCTGATAGATGGCTTTGCAAGGTACTACTGGAGGCTGATTGTGTTCAACAAACCTTTATTTATTTATTTTCCTATCGCAGCATGAACGAGTACCTTACGGCCCAAGCAGGGGACACCAATGAGGCAATGGTTGGTAAACTAGAGCTGGTTAATAAACTCCTCGCTGCTTAATTATCTAATGCTGCGCTTTGGTTGTGGAGCTTTTTCAACAGTGCTACTGATGAAGCGGAACGTCATGTACACCGCTGGTGTTCGTAGCCGCTGTGTTGTCTACTCACCCACCCGTGAGCAAGTCTGTACGTGTTTCTTCCTTTTCTGTGTCTAAACATGTTGTGCCGTTGTCAGGAGATCGTAAGTTTTCCACAAGTGTGCCGCGCGATTACTGCAATCATCCAGAGGCGGGGACATGGTGGTAATCACCGAGACAAGTATCTCCAGTCGCCAGCCATTGAGACGCACAGGGCAAGTGTGCTAAACTCATCCCTGTTTTGGTGTGATAACTCTTATTTCCTGGAGTTTGAAGTAAGCATTGGATCTTATGTCATGCTGCTGCCTAGATATCTACAGTAAGCAAGCTACTGATCAAGTATTTGACGGTCTTTTTCTTTTCTTTTTTTTCTGCAGTGGTCCAGAGGAGATGGGCATGCTGTATGGGGGACTGAAACTGGTACGTTTTCGTTTTTACACAGAGTTTGAATTATAAAGCATGCTGATGATGCAGGGCAAGGACTTGCGAGAGATCTGTATGAGCATTCTCCTTTACCGCGGGATGAACTGCGAGGATGTGACTACACCGCTCGCTCTTGGCAAAGTCAAGGCTGGAATTTGGAAACCAGTAGAGTTACTTATTTTCATGAAGAAGCTATCATCTGTTGAATATTTCGCTTCTTTTAAAAGAGTTCTTATCGAAAGAAATCTTGCATAATCGTATATGCTGCCCACAGCATACGACTCTTCTATGGATAAAGTCACAGATTCCTTCTATAATCTATAGCATTTTTAGTGCTTTGACTGTAGCGGCGTGAAGCTATTGAGAGACCCAAAGTGCAACAAGGGGCTTGGTTTCACTCTGATCATCAGTATTTGCAAGGACTTCTACCTCCTGTCCATTTCTCTCAGGTGCCAATCTGATTTGGAATTCTCGACACGACACGAACCAAGTGCTGCTTTTTGGTGTTAGGAAGAACGAATTCTAGGGGATTTACGTTCGTACCCGGATCCTCGCTCTTATGGAGCGAATCATGGTTTCTAAAGAGCAACTTGCAGGAAAGAAACCTGTTCACCTTGCTGTTGGTCGTGTGCTTGAGGATCTCCTGATCCGAGTCTATCCCCACCTGGACGTGGTTTGGTCTCTTGCTCCACAAACTGCCGCATGCTCTTGGGGTTCACTTCGGTGGCTCTCCTGTACTCACACAATCGCCGGTAGAGCATCTCGGTCGTGCGCTGCAGGCACCGACACTAGCTGATAAACTCCTGGTGGAGGTCCAGCGAGAGGAGCATGGTCCTCTCCCTTGTCAATGCCCACATTGGCCCAGAAGATCTTGGCGGGTCCAACTTGCACCACTCATAATTATGAATTACGTTTCTTGTGATCATTCTTATGTTGGTACATTGCAAAGAAGAAAATCAGCTATAACATTTCTAGAGAAAGGAAAAAAATGGACAAATTGAGTAATATACGCAAACCATAATAATAATTGCAAACTAGTTTAATTAAAAATTAGAGGACACACCAGGAATTTAATGCTCGAGTTGAACATGTAGAATCGAACATGGGCCCGGTGGCAATGGTAGAGTAGACTGGAGGTATGTTGTTGAAAGTTGCTTGTCGGCCATGAAACTTTCTGGTAGCACTTGGATGGCTTGTGCAGCTGTGCATGCAGGATTGGTCTCAGCCCATGCTCGAGCTTTGCGAGCCCAGCGTGCGTCAATTGGTTGCTAGGCATCCCGCTGTGACGAGGGTCCGGTGCACGCAGCCCACAATCGCGCATGGCGTTGTTTTATGCAGCCCGCGTTGTGCTCTGCTTGTTTCTGGACGTTGTTGGATCCAGTTTTCAGCTTTTGTTTCAAGCTTCTGCAGAGTGAAGCTTCTTCCACATCACTCCAAGTAAATAGCAGGTGAGCTTGACATTACGACAAGGTCCTAAATGTATTTTACATAAAAGGATAACGCACAACAAAAAAGAGGGTGTTTGAATTCTTTCTTTGCCCTAGGCGAGAATGGAGCAGCTGGAAGGTGGAGCGATGGTGGATGACGGCCTCGCGCAGCTTGTTGAGCAGCTTAACCGGCATTGCCTTGCCCCCGACGGATCTTATGTCGCCAAAGCTGCTTACTATGATCTCGTCCAGGTACTCTGCTGCTTGGCTAGGTCGATGAGATTGAGCTCCAATCTAAGTCTTCGTTAGGCGCGTGAAGAGATGGGGCGGGAGAGGCTTCGTTTCCTCGAAGTGATGGTCGGTGGTTCGTTTCATTCTTTTCGGAGTGCTCTTAAACCACTGGCGCTGTTGTTATAGGCGGCTTACAGCGAAGCAGTGACACTTGTGGAAGAATTCCAGCAGGCTATCTCAGTGGCAAATGCAGGTGGAATCAGGGATGTTCAGGCATTGTTCTTGCAGCTCGGACTACGCTCTACTCCACAGGTAGTGAAGAGCTTTTCAAGTTTAGTTTCTAGACTTTTTCTCTTTAGCTGTTGTTTCTCCCGTCAAGGTGTATGAAGCCCTGGAGGAGCGTCTGGCTGTGGCCGAAGCTTGCCAGCGCTTGCGGCTCCCTTCCGTAACTAAAGATGGCGACATACTAGACGAGGAAGCGGAGAAGTGCAGCATTGTGTCGAAAAGCTCGCTGGACAGCAGCACCACCAGCATCAGCATGAGCTCCAGCAACACCAGCACTCCCAATCCCAGCCACGATGTTAGTGAAGTTGGAGTTTCCGGTGTTGTCAACCGGTTCCTGGGAATAACTCCTGCGTGGCTTCGTCAGACACATCTATCAAAGGCCCCTTTTGCTGAGGTTAGTGCCATCTCAATGGCCTTTTTCTGACGAGATTGTCTTGCCAGGACAGCACAGGCTACCTTATGCTGCTGATTCCGGAAATTGAATCACGGCTAAAAGCCAAGTGTGAGAAAATCAGCTCTTCCTTTCAAGAGAGTGGTCAGTACTTTGAGTCGTGGCTTTCAGTATTCAGATCTAACTTACTTTTGTCGTAGATGGCTTTGGTTCTCATGGTACAAAGAGCTATAGACTTGCTGAAAGGTCAGTAAAGATATTCGAGGTCATTTCCTATCAGGTGTTTCTTCCAGGGTTAAAGCAGCTGTAGAATCCAACGAGAGCGAAGAGGCGGCTTTACTTAGCGATCTCTACTCTGCGGACCGAAAGTTTTCAGAATACTACAATGTACGTTTCTTTAAATTTTTGTCCTTGAAGAGCGAAGCTTGATCAGCCATATCCCAGGTTCTTGAGCAGATATTGGGAGTACTGATAAAGCTGGTCAAGGACTATAAGCTGCAGCACCAGCATGAATATGTAAGTGTTCGAAACAATCGCGGGCATATAGATCGATTACTTGTCAAACTGGCAGGACGAGATGAGAAAAGCTTGGCTGTGTAAGCGTTGCGAGACAATGAATGCGAAGCTGCGGTATACGTTTCCTATATTACTAATGCATGATTCCGTTATCTTTTCCTTTTCCTAGTGTGCTGGAACACCTTGTTCTCAGAGACACGTATACGGAAGAATCAATCGCAGCGTTGCACAAGATCAGGTGTGCGCTTTTAAATATTTACTGGCGTGGCGGGCTGCTCACTTCATGGCTGGCTGCAGGAATTATTTGCTGGAAGCAGACGACGAAGCCACTGCCGGATATAATAGAGCCGTAAGTATCGGGACCAATCTCACGGAAGCTCGTCGCTTACCAGTCGTGGTATTCGCAGGTGACGAGGTTGCGCGAGTACCAAGGCGTGGATCAGTACTTTGATGACATTGCCAGGCGGTATCACGACGTTGTCAAGGTGAGAGCAAAATCGTGGGCAGCCTTTGATATGTTGGGTGGTGACAAACTTACAGAAACTGGAGGGAATTCAGTGGACAATAAGACAGGTGGAGATGGACCTCAATAATGGACACGAGCATTAGTTTGGATGGAACTGGGGAGCAGCCCAGTAGATACTTGAGAGGCTCGAAAAGGCAGGCACAGGGAATGGTGAAAGTGGTGGTGCCATGCGTGGAACTCGCTGGTGTTAGTTTGGTTTCTAGTGGCAGGGAAGACGAGCAAGCTACAGCAACGGAAACAGACTTGTTGGTTGGATGTATCCACCGTTTTGCGCTCTGCTAGATTCAATGGACTTGGTCAGTGCGGCACGAATTGAATAGGTGGGGGATCTCCGAAACGCTTGCGTCCAATGGCAAAAGAAATCTCCTTGAAACGAGGATGTGGCGCAAGCAAGTACGTCTCCGAAATTAGCAGGCTCCGCCATTTGTGGAAGGCGGCCAGGCTTGACTGCCCATAGGCGGTGGCCGCCGTCGCCAACTCCCGCGCGTTACCGGTTGGACCCCGTCCCGCCAAATGCCGACCACCACACTTTGGAACAAGGCTGCCTATAAAACCCACATCTCCCTTGGTTGGAAACTTGGATCCTTGGCTTACAAGGGAGGGAGGAGAAGAATCGAGCGAGCAGAAGAATGGGATACCAGCATCAGTTCTTCTTGCTCTTGTTGGTGTTGCTAGTCGCAGCATTAGGAATAGCAGCAGGAGAGGGAGATGGATCGTTCCGGGCTTTGTATGAGAAGTGGATGGTGGATCATGGTCGAGTTTACAATGGAATTGGTGAAAAGGAGAGGAGGTTCCAGATCTTTAGAGACAATGCTGAATATATTGAAGAACACAATCGGCAAGTGAATCAGACTTACTGGTTGGGCCTCAACAACTTTGCGGACATGACCCACGACGAATTCAAAGCCCTCTACTTTGGTACCAAAGTTCCCCTGTCGAACACGATCAAGTCTGGGTTCAGATACGAGGACGCAACGAATTTGCCTCTAGATACCGACTGGAGGTCAAAAGGAGCTGTTGCAACTGTGAAAAACCAGGGAGCTTGCGGTCAGTGAGCAAGTTTTTCTCTCTGTCTCTCATTTCTAAATCCATTCCGTCTCCGTTTTGCAGGTAGCTGCTGGGCCTTCTCCACCGTTGCTGCAGTCGAAGGAGTGAACCAGATTGTAACGGGGGAATTGGTGTCTCTGTCCGAGCAGGAGCTTGTCGACTGCGATAAGCAGAAAAATCAAGGCTGCAATGGCGGTCTCATGGACAGTGCATTCGAGTTCATCATCCAGAATGGCGGGCTGGATTCCGAAGCAGACTACCCTTACAAAGCCGTGTCTGGAAGCTGCGATGAAAGCAGAGTAAGCCTCTGGTTCTTCCTGTCTTGATAAACTTTCTAACTGGTGTTGCTTGTTTTCCAACAGCGCAACTCCCATGTTGTCACGATTGATGGCTTTGAGGATGTGCCAGCGGAAAGTGAGGCTGATCTGCTCAAGGCCGTTGCGAACCAGCCAGTCAGCGTTGCGATCGAGGCCAGCGGTCGCAACTTTCAGCTCTATTCTGGAGTAAGTCTGGAAGAAACCAGTTGTATCCTTTTTGGCTTTTGCTAACCAGCCAAAGGAATGCCATTGCAGGGCGTGTATACCGGTCACTGCGGCTACGAACTCGACCACGGCGTAGTGGCAGTCGGGTATGGAACGTCGAAAACCCCAGATGGTGTTGCCACGGATTACTGGATCGTGAGAAACTCTTGGGGTGATGCGTGGGGCGAGAGTGGATACATCCGGCTGCAGCGCAACGTCGCATCGTCTCGAGGCAAGTGTGGCATTGCAATGATGGCGTCGTATCCCGTGAAGAACAGCACCATCGTGGAGACGGTCCCGTCGAGCCGGAAGTCGGGCTTTGCTTTCCAATGAGAGAAAAAGCTACGACACGGCCAATCGTCAAGTTGTTTGTACAGATCGATCATTCGTTTCATTCGTCCGGGTCGTATTCCAGGATTCATTTCGCGAGAAAACGTACTCTTCCAGCTCTCTTTCTTTCGTTTGTAAGCATATCTATATATCGCCTAGTGTAAGAAAAAAAGAAGACAAACAAAACTTCCCAACTTCTCTGGATCAGCAAGAAGGAATTTGGAGCCCGTCATCCTGGACGATTTTGTCAATGAGACAGCTCGCGAAGGTATCGGCATTTCTCAGCTCGAGGTGTGGTAGTGGTGTCTTAAACTCGTAGTCGGATTCCAGCTTCGAGTAAGTCCCGCAAATCGCAACATCCTCCCTCCACAGCCCGTCGTATCTACACCTGGAGGTTGTGTAATAGAACACACCCTTGCCATGCTTCTTGTCGTTGGAAAAACACCCCTCATACACATCGCCATTCACTGCAAGATCAAACCAAATCAAGTTTTTTCCAAGAACACTTGTCTAAGCTTTTGCTCACCCATTGTCAGTGTTCCCGTGCCTTCGCGCTTGTCATCCCGCCACTGGCCAACGTAGACGTGATATCTCCCACTTTGGGGGCAATAGTACGTCTGTCGGCCATAGCCACTGCGAACGCCGCGCTCAAAGTCGCCTTCGTACACTTCGCCATAAGCGCAGTGAAGGTAGCCAGGCCCCTGCCAGTACATCCATCGTCTTGTGAGCTATCCTCACTTGTCGTCCATCCCAGTAGCAGCGAAAGAGAACTTACGTGCAAGTTCCCCGATTTCCAGTAGCCTTTGTAGACAACTCTGTACTTTCCATCTTCCCGGATGTAGAAAGTACCATATCCTTCTCTTCGATCTTTCTTCCAGTCGCCCTCGTACCGATTGCCCGTGCAATAGCTTTGGATGCCACTCCCTGCACAAAAGCCACCATGGAAATGCTTGAGCTCGAGTTTGAGAGGAGCTCGATCGAGTACCTTCTTTCTTGTTGAGCCTCCAGTTCCCACGGTAGAGGTCCTGTGTGATCCAGTAGACATCGTGGTGGAATCCATTCTTGTTGGCCCGCAAGTCATTGATCCTCCACGCGCTCTTCTTCTGCTTTTCCAGTTGCTGCTCGCGCTCCTTGAATTTCTTGCGGTACCAGTGCTCGGGCTTCTTCCTGGCCACCGGCTGAGGCTGGTGCTGCAAGCGTGCCAGTGCCAGAGGAACCTCCTTGGTCGTAAACATCACGGAGCGCCTCTCCTTGATATACGCGATCTTCGCTCCCCTCCTCCGATCCATCCCTGCTGCTCCTCCTCCCTCCTCCTTTGTTTCTTAAAGCTTTGAATTTGCTGTGGCGCGCGGCGCGGGTATATACACACGAATATTCACTCGTTCTGTTGTAAGTAGTAGTGTGTGGCTTGCTCCACAAAAAATAAGTTCAAAGCCCTGTTTTGATCGTATGGAGTCAGTCGTGACAAAAAGAAGAAAAAAACACCAACAAGCTCTCTCCTCTATTTTCAACCAGGTCACTCTCACCTTTCGCTAAAAAGCCTCGCTGGAACTCAGAGTCTATGTACGAGTTAGAAGTCAGCAACACGGACCCTCGTTCTCTCTATGTCAATCCCCGAGACAGGGGAAACATTCCAAAGCCGACACCTCGCTTCTCGATCCTGGAAGCAGCAGTCCAGAAGAAAAGTGGTGAGACAAGAGAGCAAGCAAATCGAAGAGAGCTAGAGAACTTACGAGGGAGCGAGCTTGCCGAGGCACCTGATCTCATTCCCGGTGGCCAAGTCCACCACCACACCGTCGATGTCGATTGTGTAGGAAGTGTTTGGAATGGAAGGCAGGCCGCGCTTGGCGAGAACCTGGAGATCCTGCTGATGTAACTCTCGGCCATTGATCACCACTCCGGTTTTGCCACCCGCGCAGTTTACTGGCATCGCCGGGTGCTTGAACTCCTCAATGCATGGCTGCAAAAAGCAAAAAGTACCCGGTCAAAAAACTATAGCAGGGTCATATGATCTTACGGGAACTATCCCGATGCACGGCCCTCCCATCACTCCCCAGAACCCAGCACGGTAGTCATACCTGTTGATCATCATCGTCAAGAACAGGAAAAAGAAAGAAAAAGATAGCAAAAGTGAGCTTACCAATAGTTTCCTGGATGAATCGGCCCAGCTAGTTCCTCGGCCTTTCTCACGAGCTCGTCCGGTATGGTTGCGCCGTTGATTGTCACAACCGAGTAATGCTGCTGCTGGAAATGGAGCTTGCTGATCTCCTGGATGCTCTTGAGAAGCAGCGCCTTAATTCCGCCACCCCCGGCTTTGGGCTTTGGGCTCGTCTCCGACGAAGACTTTGTGGAGGACCTCGTGCTCTTGTTGTCAGCCACCTTGAGGAACTGCGATGGCGATTCGTAGCCGAAGAGCTCGTGGAGACAGGGCGCCAGCGGCACGGTGGAGCTGGATCCCGCGGAGATGGTCCTGGCGTGGCTTGAGGGAGTGGAGGCGGAGGCGCCGTGATGGAACTCGGGAGCCGACTCGTAGCCTTTGCTGTTGCTGGTGATGTTGTCCGTGATGCGCTTTTGGAGATGGAAATGAGCTGCGTGATACGAAGCTGGAGCCGAGCCTGGAACTGGCGAGCTCGAGGAGCTCATCATCATCGCCACCATGTCCATCTTCCTGTTGTGATCGATCCCTGACGCGTTCTTCATCGTCGAGCCGCCGCTGGAACGATCGAAAGAGTCCACGGGAACAATGCCTAGCTGCTGCTTCCTCTCGTGCTCGACGTCGGCGAGTGCGAACTTGGAGATGGAGTGGCAAGCGCCACACCGGAGCTTCTGGACGCTCGTCTTGGAGGGTGGCAGCGAGCGAGGGACCTCGAGCAGCTTGTCACAGTGCTGGCACACGACGTAAGGCGAGTTGAGTGGAGGATACGCTCTCTTCTTCTTGTTCCCTGCGGGGCCGGCGGTGACGGCAACCATAGCCAGATGATGATCTTCTTCATGTCCTCCCAACGCATCGGACGAGCTGCTACTGTTCCTGCTCCTCCTCGCCGCCGCGTTGCAGCGCAGATCTTCTCCAGTCTCAGTGGCAGCAGTGGAAGTGGGAGCCTCCACTGGATGAAGATCATGAACGCACGACTTCCGGCGAAGATCGTCCGACTGAGCACTCGAGTCGAGCTCTTCCAGTGTGGAGTGATAGTCACTCATGGCATCCAAGTCGCGAGCTTGCCTGGGAAACGTGAACTCGTCCAGCTCCTGCCTCGTCATTCTTCCTCCATTGCCGGCGCTGCTGCCATTGCTGCTTGCTAGCCTTGTGGTGGCGTTCTTGCCGTCCTCCGGAGCTTGGGCTTGTGCCGGGAAAGCTTCCCTGGCCAGCTTCCTCATGTCCTGGAGGAGCAAAGAATTGTCCTCGTCTATGGCTGCCGGTGCTGGTGCTGGTGCTGGTGCCGCGGCCGAGGACATCCTCTCGCTACCACTGCCAATCCCATTCCTGGGCGTGTACAAAGGCGAGGCCGAGGCGTCGAGTGGATTC
Organism: Selaginella moellendorffii; assembly: GCF_000143415.4. Lineage (NCBI taxonomy): Eukaryota > Viridiplantae > Streptophyta > Lycopodiopsida > Selaginellales > Selaginellaceae > Selaginella > Selaginella moellendorffii. The sequence continues at coordinate 285,828 of NW_003314365.1, read as the reverse complement.
CCGGGAAGAGGGCTGGGATTTGGAATGGCGATGGGCTGCCGCTCCCTGTGCTTGTAGAGCGGCGGCGGAGGAGGAGGAGGAGAAGGGGTGGAAGCTTTGGCAGCAGCGGCGGCCGCGGCGGCGTTGTTTTGATTTTGATCGGCTGCGACTGCGAGCGAAGATCTGGCATGCTTGGCTGCCACACAGAGAAAGAATGACACCACAAAATCAGTGCCAAGCAAGCGAAGAACACGCGAGGAGCTCACCGATCAAGACCGTGAGGCAGTTGACACACTGGTAGATTGTGACCCCGGCCGTGGGCTCGACAAGCAGCTCCTTGCATCCTGGGCAGTGGACGATCCTCGTCATGATCTTGGGCTAGGATCCCTTCTTTCTTCCCAAATGCGCCCTCACTCTCTCTATACCTCGTTGCTCGCTCTCGCCCGCGGCTAAGTCACGCCCATGGATGGAAGAGCTAGGAGCTAGGAGCTTTGCTGGGCTCCCTCCATCTCCCCCTCCCTGTAGTGGTGGCTGACCTAATTGCGCTGGAAGGATACAGCTGCAAAGGACCCACAATCAATGCCGCGAAAACGAAAACGCTGCGCGTTCCCTGCCTCCTCGGGTGCTCGATTCCTGGAGCGAGAACACAGGGCCAGCTCGCTTAGGTATATAACTGTTTTGTTTCTAGCTCCTCCACCCCGGGCGATGATCCATTCCATCCAACAACAAAGCGCGAGCCGGGCGAAGAACAAGGGGGAAAAAAATTTGGAGAGGGATCTCTTTCTTTACAGGAGAATCCAGAAAAAAAGAGGATCGATCGAGGAGGAACTGGGCATTGGATTGGATCTTCGCTCTTACAAAAAAAGAAATTAATCAGAGGGATGCCGCTCGCTCGCTCACTCCCCTGGCGCGGTCAGAGAAGTTATAATTCTTGTCCACAAGCGAAACAAAGAGAGGAAAAAAAAAAAAGGTGGACGGACGCGTGCTTCTCCTCTGACTATAAGGCGAAGACGACGCGACGATGGGAGATCGATCTGGCGTGAACCATGCATTGACACGCTTTACGATGCGTGTTGGATAAGGCCACTCGGAGACATTCCATTTATTAGGGTTTGAGTTCTCGGAGAAGAAGAGGAAGAACTTGCAAGGAGCAGCATGGCGGGAGAAAGTGGCAATGCTGTGAGTTGTTCTTGTTCTTGGGTTTTCCTCTCGCAGCTCTGATCGATCCATGCCATGGTTTTACAGCAAAAGAGCGATGTTTACATCGTCCACATGGCGAAATCGGGCGAGGAGAGCCCCAACGCTTTGGAAGCCAAGCAGCTAGACGTGCTAGCCTCGGTTCTTGGAAGGTGAGCGTGAGATTTTGTGTTCTTGGTCACTGATTTTCCTTGAGCTTTTCCAGCCCCGACGCGGCCAAGGACGCGATCCTCTACCACTACAAGCACTCGATGCACGGGTTCTCCGCCAAGCTCACGGCGGATCAAGCCAAGGCGATCTCCGGTAAGAAGAAACCCTCTGCTCTCTCTTTTTGAGGCTTTCGTGCTCTAGCTATGGATGAAAGAATAGAAAAAAAAAGAAAAGAGGCTGTAGCTACGGATGAAAGAGTAGAAAAAAAGAATGGCTTGTTTGTTTCTTGTGTAAGTACCTAAGATTTTGTTTGGGCGTGTGATACCAGAGCTTCCAGGAGTCCTCCAGGTGCATGTAAGCCAAACATATCAACTCCATGGCGGCGGGGCAACACCAACTGTGCAAGAGGCTTCTTGAGAATTGTTTACATTTTCCCAGGAAAGAAGTGTCATGTAAATCTATACTACTAGTAATAATAAGGTGGTATCAAGGTTTTGATTTTAAAGAATGGCAGATGGTTTTGGTTTTGTCCAGGCGACCCGGTCAACATGGATGATGATGGTCAATTCATGAATCCATCAAAAAATTTCTAAAGGTATGGGGCCCTAACCAAACGCGGGCTTTGGTGAGCGAGCGTGTTGTTTTTTTATTTCTAGAGATTTCTGGGAGAAACATGACGTGGGTCTTACTCAAGCACAAGCATCGACAGTGTCACATGCTGATTTACCATTCCTTTCGGAAGGTGGTAATAGTAGATTCCTTGGTTTCTTATCTGCTGGGGAATCTTACAACATTGGGATGTAGTCGACCGAAAGAGGAAGGGCTGTGATTGAGGGGAGGAGTTTTGGCCCGCAAGGTAAGTTGGAAAGAGATCAGACCAGAGCTATACTTGTCTTGAGGTTTTAACAGCTACTATGGCACTGGATCTCATCATACCTCCGAAGTTTGTGGTCAATTCTCATGAATGGCTGATTCTTTGGGATGTCTTGTAGAGGCTAAAAGAAGTTCCGGCGCGAATCACGGCTGGGTGCTTATAAAGATAGACCATTTGCTTCCATGGCTGTTGACAAGATCGACGAGGAGGAAGCATTTAGCCGCGGAAAAGAGAATGTGGATGAGGATTGGGATGATCAGCCCAAGGTAACAGTGCGTGATAAAGTTCCACCCGTACTTTTGTCTTGTCACCATTTCCGTACGAAAAAACTTCCGTGCACAGGTAACAATGCATTTCAGATTGGGGGAAGTGTGTTGCGAGGCTAATGCAAAGACTATCAAAGCCAAACTGGAAGCCATCCGAGGTACGTACACCAAAAACATTATGTAAAATTCATAGAATAGATTCAATCAGGCATAGACGAGGTTCGCGTGGATCACAAGCTCAAGAAGGTGACGATCAAGAGCTCAAAACTGGCGGCAAAGGGAGTAATAGACATTATCTCCAAGTTTCGTGGAGTACAGTTGGAGCCATGGAAAGAACAAATGGCTGTTCCTTCCAAAAGAATTCATATTGTTGAAGTGATTAAACGTGAAGATCCACCGATGAGGGCGAGAATGGCTGTTCATCACCCAAACCAAGGCCAGATCTTCGTCTACACAACCAGCGACTGCTACGAAACGTGGTACGAATCAAAAGACGCCAGATTCTAAGAATGAGTAGATTCTGTCATCAAATATATTAATAATCTAAACGGCCTTAGAAATAATTTACTTATAAATCCTAGCGGAAGAATAGAGTTTGAAGAACAAGATTGTGCAGCAAACATACCAACAAACTTGCGGAGCTTCTTCTTGGCGATCGGCTTTGGCAGTCAATGAAAGTAAACAGGTTTTGAAGACTTGCACTGACTATATTGACTTTTTATTGACATGAATTGACTAACTGCTTATCAAGCACAAAACAAATTACCATCTAGATGTAAGAAATGCGCTAAATAAACTCTCAGGCTAAACGCTTACGCTTAGTCTTGCTCTTGGACGTGCTCTTGGACTTGGGCTTCTTCTTACAGGGGTCCTCCACATCTTTGTTACGCTCCCGCATTTCCGCAAATAGCCGTTCACGCTCCTCACACCATGCCCGCTGCTGCTCCTCGGTTAGAGTGAGCTCGTAGCCTAAGTCATTCCAGACAGGCTCCGGTGCCTTGTTCGTCACACCATCAAGCAATCGCTGCAGGTGATAGAGATCAACCACCACATCCGCTGGCGGCAGCTCCATCTGGTAATCCTCCAACCCAATCCTATCACACGCCACCCCTCCCAGCCCAACACCCGAAACTTGAGCTCCGTCCCTCTCGAGTAGTAGCACAGTCGACGGGTCCAGCGCCTTGGATCCAAAACTCACGGCCTTCTTCTCAACTGTGCCATCGCCCTGCTTGCAGCTGCGGATCGCCACCAGCTGCTCGGTTTTCATCTCGTACTGCTTCACTCCCAGCACAATGCGAACGGCTGGGTTGGCGGCCAGCAGCTCATTGCAAGCCTCCAGCAATTCGGGCAGGGTCCGAGCCACTCCAAACACGATGAAGCCAACCGAGTCGTCGTCCGAGTTGAATTCCTCTCCCTCTCCCTCGTCTGGATCAGCCAATGCGATATGGAAGATAGCTCCCACTGCCCTGCTGCCGGATGGATTCAGCTTGATTGGTGTGCCAAGATGGAGCATGGTGTCGTCGGTGAGGTAGTGTTCGCCCAGGCGGTCGAGGGTTGCAGCGAGGATGGGCGTCACCACGTCTTCTACGTAGCAGACTTTATCCTCCAGGCGGAAGCTCATTCCTGCTTTCCAGCTGACACCAGTGTCTGAAACTGAGAGCTTGGCCTTTTGAGCCTCACAGATCCCCTCAAATGATTTGAGCGTGCTGATCTGCCCCTTGTAAACAAACTCTTTGGGGTTGCAGTCGAGAGCGTCCCCCTGAGCAGCGGTGAGTAAAGCTTTCGCCCTCAGACGAGCCATCAGATATGTATTACCCGTCTGCGTCCTCCGCGCCATCGCTCTTGCTAACGACAATAAGGTGAACCCTAAACTGTGACTCTATAATTAGTCGAGGTCCTTTCACATTGGAGGGTTTATATATACCAGGAGATTGGAGAGGATTGTGGGAGGCGGGCGGCGGTGATTGGCGATGCTGTGGTCGACGCGGCGGCCAGCGGAGATGTCCCTGGCGGCGGTGCACGACCGGAGGAGCCGTCCCAAGCGCTTGATGCGCTCCTCGTCCTCCTCCTCGCCTTGCTCGTCATGGTGCTGGTCATCGATTGCGATTGACGATCGATCGAGCGATCCAGAGAAGAGGGCGATGATATTCCATTTCTTTGACAAAAGTGACATCGCCCCATTGTTCTTAAACCATTTAAAACGAAGTTAAGTTTAGGGTTTATGGTCTATGAGATTATTCCATAGTATATCCTCTCAAGTTAAGATTATTCTACAGTATATTCCTTTAAGTTATTCCATAGTTTTAAGTTTGATCTCTTTGCTTGTAAATGTTCTCCATGAGTACGTAGGCATAGCTCGATCCATCTCTCGTCTCTTCCATTCCCAGCAGCGCCTCGAATGCCACTCGCCCAATCTCCAAGTTCGTCCACTTCTCACACCCCGCGAGGAGGATCGTCCATCCCACCGCAGTCGGCTTGAAAGGCATCGATCTGAGGAGCTCCACCGCGGCCTGGAGGTCATTCGCGCGGCACAGCAGATCCACCACGCAAATGTAGTGCTCCACGCACGGCTGGATCCCAAACTTTTGCTCCATCGTGTCGAAGAGCTTCCTCCCGGCTTGGATCCGGCCAGAGTGGCTGCAAGAGCTCAGCACACACTGCAAGGTGGTCGCGTCTGGATCCACGCCTTCGCCCAGGATCCTCTCGAAGAGCTCCAAGGCTCGATCGCTCTCGCCGCTGCGGCTCAATCCAGCGAGCAGCGCGGTCCAAGTTGCTTTCCCGCTCCTGGACGATGGGAGCGAGTCGAAAACTTGCTGGGCTTTCGCCACCTCGCCGTATCTTCCATAGACATCGATGATCGAGGTGGCGAGCGGAGAATCGAAGTGGACGAGCGCTCCATACCTGTTGATCTTTTCGTGAACTGCTAGAGTTGCGTCCAGGCTCTGGCAAGCTTTGAGAGCGGCGACGAAAGTCGGGCTCTCGGGAACCAGGCCTTCGTCTCTCATGAGCTCCAAGCAGTGGAGTGCCGAGGTCTCTTCCCCGCTTGAGGCGTAGCCGAGCGCCAAAACTGTCCACGAGAAGACGTTCCGGTTGAGCAAGCGATCGAAGACTCTGCGAGCGTCCACCATGCTTCCACAGCTCGCGTACATGCTCACGAGCGTACTGGCAACGAAGCTGTCCATTTGAAATCCCCGGCTCGACACCTCCGAGTGGAGAGCCATGCCTCTCTCCAGCGAGGAAAGCTTGACAACTCCTCCTGTTTCTAGCGTCTGGCCTTCCTCTTCACTCGCCAAGCTCGAGCAGGCCTTGAGAACCGTGGAGTAAGTCCGAGTGTTTGGAGCAGCGCAGTTTTGAGCCGTCGCATGGAATCGAAGACTCGGACGGCCATCTCGGGCTCTCCATTCTCCACGTACGCATGGAGCATTGCGTTCCAGAGCACGACGTCGTCGAGAAAGAGCACGAAACTCTTGTCGAAAACCATCCGAGCGTCGAGCAAACTTCCACAGTTGGAGTACATATCCACCAGCGAGCTCGCTACAAACTTGTTGGCCTGGTTGCATCCGAGCTCCACAGCCTGCGAGTGAATCGCCATCCCTCTCTCCAAACACCTCAGCTTCACGGCCTTTCCGCCAATCTCCTCAAAAGCCTCCTCCTTGGAAGCAATGCCCGAGCACGCCTTGAGAGCCGCCACAAAAACTCTAGCGTCGGGTGAGCACGAGCTTTCCATCTTCATGCGATCGAAGCACAGCAAAGCCAGCCCCGCCTCGTCGTTCTCGACGTATCCCAGCATCAGCACTGTCCAGGAGACGCAGCTATGGATCGCCATCCTATCGAAAACTCTGCGAGCTTCCACCGTGGAGCCGAGCTTGGCAAGCATCTCCATCACCGCATTCGCGACTTTGATGTCCGAGTCGATGAATCCCTTTGCCGCTGCTCCGGAGTAGACCCTCATCCCAGTTTCCATCCACCAGCCTGCATCTTGCTTGGGGGAGCTTTCGGCGAAACGCGAGCAAGCCTTGGCAGCAGCAAGATATATTCCTTCCATGCCTGTGAGAGGTTCTAGACCCGGACTAATGTATCCCAGCATCCAGGGATCCACACCACGCAGCAATGCTCCGGACATGGAATGCAAAGCGCTGTGAGCTTCTACCATGTTGCCACATCGAGCACAAATGCGGATTAAGGCGCTGGGAACGGCAATGCTGGAAATCCCCGTGGTAGCGTGGATCCTCCTCCCGGTTTCTACATCCCTGGTGCTGCGACACACCTGGAGCGTTGCGGCATGGAAGGATTGCTGGAGGAGCCGCCATGGATTTGGAAATGCACCTGGATGCCGTGCCAAGACCCTCGCAGCCACGCTCCTCGACCTAAACCCTAAACTCTCTTGGGTATATAGCTTGGCTAATTTTTGTTGCCACGTAAACACTCTTTCTTGCCATACTTACAGAAGTACTTGCCCAGCAAATGCTGGGTGGTTTACAAGGAGGTGGATGTAGAGTCTTTGACCGGATGGAGAGGCATGACATTGTCTTGGGATGATGTTAATGCTCACATATGTCCAGGCAGAGCAAGCACCAGCTGTGCTGGATCTCTTCTCGTGGATGCAGCAAGTCCAAGGCCTGGTACCTGACCCTCCAACTTACGCTGCACTGCTCCGGGCCTGTGGGAGCTCCATGGCTGTGGAGACTGGAAGGGCCATCCACCAGCAGATCTGTCATGCTGAGATGGAAGCTGAGGTGGTTGTCATGAATTCTTTGCTGGGGCTGCATGGTGGAAGCTCGCAAAGTTTTCGACTTGGCAGCCAGTGCGGGATGCAATGCCATGACTTGGAATGAGATCATCGCCATGTAGCCTTGGCTCTTATGCTCTTCGAGTGGATGCTGGAGGATCATTGGCAGCATACTTCAGCTTCTTCAGCTTCCCCTCCTTTGACAGCTCAAAGAACTCCCTCGACACCTTCAGGTTGCACACACCTTCAGGTCACTTATATACCTTGCATCACCCACACCTGCTGCCATGGTGCTAGTTAGCTCTAGGATTCAAGCATAGCCCAGCTCTTCATTTCTGGTGCACTCCCTCACCAGCCCCCGACTATCATTCTACTTGCCCCTATTATCCCTGTGAGCACCTCCTCTAGGAGCTTACAAACACATGGACTCTCACGGGAATGCCCACATAACTGCATTGTAGAGCAGCCATGGAGCCCTAGGAGTGCATGGTATAACAACTGTCACCACACCCTCTTCCCTTCACAGCCACACATGCATCCTGCCCACCATGGCCACCGATCTTGGCTTGGGCCTGGGGTGACCTCCCCTTCCCAAGAACCATGGCTTCTGAGGCTGCCCCGGGCCCTGAATCAGACGGCTGGGGCGGTCTGGGCCCATCATTCTTATTATTATAGATATATATGTATCTATCATTTACTGAACTTTTTGGGCTGCCGGATCCAGCCAATTATAGCCGTCCGATGGGGGGTAACTATAAAATCACACTGATATTTGCTAATAGCCAATGGGAGGCAGCCAAACTGCATGGGGCGGGAGAGGAAGGCACTGCAACACATGTCACATGCAAAGTGTTGACTGTCAAGTGAAGAAAGCACTGTGAAGAATGCATTGCCATCACTGTTCCTACCAGGTGATTGCTCGCCTACTATCTAGGGATGCAACAGTGTGGAGAGTAGGCTGGTCCCAGGGCTACCGATGGCATGGCTGCATGTTTTCTCCATTGCCAATTTTGGGGGAGTGAGCAACGGGATCACGTTTAACTCCAAGGTGTTCCAGAAGGCAATCGATCACATTGGCAGCTTTGGTGAGCTGGGAGGCATGACGATTGGCTCACTGAAACGAACAAGAGTGCGAACCCTAGGCCAACCTCCCAACCCTTAAGGCATTACGGCCTTAAATCCCACAAGCCATAGAATATTCTTGGAATATTCCTGTGGTTTGTGTCATTCTCCCTTCCCTCATGACCTAGCCACATACGGCAGCCTCAAGAAGCTAAACAAGCCTCACATGAAGGGAGTCCAAGGCAATACAGCCATGGAGAAAAGATGTGCAAATGGCAACACCAACGTCACGACAAACGGCCACAAAAGAAAGAAAGCAATACGGCTTTCTCACATGACAATACAGTCATGGAAAACAAGAGAATGAGAATAGAACAAATGGCTCAAATCATATAGCAATACGGGTATAGAACTCAATTCTCCCCTTCCTCAGGAATGTCATCCAAGTCATAACCAAAACTCGGAAACACTCTCTTCACGTCATCCTTAGTTTCCCATATAGCTTCGTCCATGGAATAACCATTCCACTAAACTAACAACTCCCTAGTTGTTTTCCGGCGTGTTTTCACCAATCTTTGAGCAAGAATATTGGCCGGACCAGCCTTCTCTACATCAATCTCTAGAACCTGGATGATGGACTGATCCACAATATGAGCAGAGTGCAAACACGCTTTAAGCTTGTTCATATAGAACATTGGATGAATATTCAAACTAACTGGCAAGTCCAAAGTGTACACAATATCCCCCACATGCTGTAAAATTGTCCAAGGCCCACAATACCGTGGAGACAACTTAGCACTGCCACCTCCTTTCAGAGACCATTGTGCATTTAACAGCTTAAGGAAAATCTTGTCACCAACTTTGTACTCTTGATGACGACAATATTCATCAGCCAATCTTTTGTCTCGCTCTTGAGCTTGCCTCATGTTCACTTTTGCCAACTCAAGCTTGTCTTGCATATTCTCCAGGAAATCATAAGCATGAGGAACCCGAACCAAAGCCAAATTCAAACTCACAGGAGACCTAGGCTCATAGCCATACATCACCATAAAGGGAGACATGCCAATAGCTGATTGATGAGCGCTATTGTGAGCAAACTGAAGCAAAGGCAAGTATTTCTCCCATACTCCCTATCGAGTCAAGTTTCCCACAAAAGATCGTAGCATATCTTCTAATAGCTGATTCATGCGCTCTGTTTGCCTATCAGATTGTGGATGCTCACCACTACTCATGCTCAGTTTAGTCTCTAGTTTCTCAAAGATCGTTTGCCAAAACTTGGACGTGATCTTAGGATCCCAATCACTCACAATGTCACCCGGCAAACCATAGAGACTGAATAACCGGTCTACAAACATTTGAGCAAGTTCAAAAGCTTTTATTGTTGTCTTCACAGGGAAGAAGTGAGCCATCTTCGTCAAACGATCCACAATAACCCAAATAGCATCATTTCCTCGAAAGGTTTTGGGCAAACCAGTGATAAAGTCCATTGAGATGCTATCCCACTTATTTTCGGGTACACGTAAAGGATGATAGAGGCCAGCGAGATTCTGATGATCAACTTTGACCGCCTGGCAGGTCAAACAACCACGTACGTACTTCTCAACATCTGACTTCATCCCAGGCCAAAAGAAATGCCTCTTCACCAACATATACGTTCTCAATACCCTCGGATGCCCAGCACTTGGCACATCATGACACTCAACCAAAATCCATTTGATGCGTTTGTCAACACGAGGAACCATTACACGTCCCTTCTTCATTAGAATTCCATCTCGTATTTCGAATGACGTGAACTTGTCACCCTTCAAATCCGTAGAGGCATCCCTCAACAAAACCTTCGCGCGAATATCAATGATAAATGAGTCGAAGTCAGCAAACTCCTTAAGCTCATCCAAGAGATCGCTGGATAGCTTCACGAACGAGATAGAATTTACCATCCTGGATAATGCATCAGCCACCTTATTGTCACCTCCATGTTTGTACCGGATCTTAACAGACATTTCTTGCAGGAACTCTTGCCAACGAGCAAGGTGGCCTCGAAGATCCTTTTGTCGACTGAAATATTGGAGAGACTGATGGTCTAAATCCACATGGAAGTTCGATCCATATAGATAATGTTGCCATTCCTTCACAGCAGCAATCACAGCATACAACTCCTTGTCTTGAGTAGGCCAATTCTGCTGTGTGGCATCAAACTTATGGCTCATGTACGCAAGAGGATGCCCACCTTGAAGCAATACGGCTCCAATAGCAATGTCACTAGCATCTGTCTTGACCACAAGAGGCTTTTCAGGATCAAAAATCTTCAACACCAGAGCAGAGATATAACATTGCTTCAAATGTTGAAAGGCAATTTCACACTTCTCATCCCAACTATGAATAGTAGCATATTTTGACGTGTTCTGGAGAAGATCAATTAAAGGGGCTGCTATCCCTGAAAAGTCCTTCACAAATCGTCGAAAAACTCCAACCATACCAAGGAAACTACGGAGATCATGTACTGTCAAAGGTATAGGCCAATCAACCACAGCCTGAATCTTTGCGGGATCAACTCTCACTCCATGTACTGAAATCAAATGCCCGAGATATCCAATCTCCTCTAAAAAAAACTCGCACTTGGATAACTTCGAGTAGAGCTTGTTGTCCCTCAAAAGTTGTAAAACACTTTGCACATGCATCTCATATTCCTTCACGGAAGAGCTGAATACCAGGATATCATCAAAATAATCAATTGCAAACTTTCCCAAGTAAGGTTGTAGAACTTGATTCATCAATCTCTGAAAAGTTGTAAGAGCATTTGTCAAACCAAATGGCATCATTAAAAACTCATAGTGACTTGTCCTTGTCTGAAATGCAATTTTCGGAACATCCTCTGGCTTGACACAAATCTGATGATATCCTTGCCTCAAATCAATCTTCGAAAAATATCACTACAAAGATGATCGAGAAAATCATTGATACGAGGGATCGGGAACATATTCTTGACTATTCTATCATTCAATCCCTTGTAGTTCACACAAAGACGCCATGTACCATCTTTCTTTTTGACCATCACCACTGGAGCAGCCCAAGGAGACTTGTTGATCCGTAACCACACTTTTTGAAGGTATTTAGCAAGTTGCCTATTAATCTCCTCATCTTCAACAGGACTAGTACGAGTCGGTTGTCGCTGAAAAGGAGTAGCTCCAGGAACCAAATCAATCTCATGCTAAATTCCACGTTCTGGAGGCAAACCATTAGGTAACTCATCCGGAAATACGTCACGAAACTCCTCCTGAATGGAATCCACCTGTGCCTCATGCCCGCAAATGTACTCCAAATCAAACATGATCAAATTAGAAAGAAACAGGTACAACACAAAAGACCTAGCTATCTCATGCGAGCATGTTACCAACTCCAAAGCGTTAATCAATGGAGTATCACTATTGTTTGTCCCGACAATCTCTTTTATAGTGCCACTAACTTCGATACACAGAACATTACACTCCCAATGGATCCCTGGCTTCTTGTCATAAAACCATTCCTTCCCAAAAATAACATATGTGCGACCAAGATCCATAACCTGGAACGAAGGATGGTCGAGAATCCCCTGTACCGTCAAAGGAACACTCGGAGCCCATTCACTGTAAACATGAGTGCTATGTCCATCTGCCATAACCACCTCATAGATTACTGAACTCTTTTCCATAGGCAGACCAAGTTTCTTCACCACCTTGGAGCTCAAAAAGTTGTGTGTAGCACCTGGATCGAAAAGAATACTAACAGCATGTCCTTGAATGTTCCCCTTGGCCTTCACAAGTTGATTGTGCATAGAACCATTAATCTCTACAGAGTTTATACGAACTCGAGACTTAGATTCTTGAATTTTTGCCACAGGGTGTGGAAGAGCCACCACAGCAGATGCCTAAGTTGTATCCATGATGGATTCCACCACATTCACCTTAGCATTCTTTGATCCCTTCACAAAAGGACAATCCTTGCCATGATGTTCAGCCTTGTGACAACGAAAACAATTGCCCTCCACCTTGTCTTTCTCTCGCTGGTTTAACCAATGTCTTTTTGCCTCATTGCCATCTCCACTCTTCGAGCTACGACGAAACAACAGCTGTTTCTTCCCTGAAGATGAAGTATTGGTGGGTTGGTCATCACGTTGACCACCCTGAAGACCATCCTTTGGACCAGCGTTGACCAAGTTGACTGACGGTTTGGGCGAAAAGATCTAAGCCTTAGTGATAGCATCAGTCAATGTTGCTGGAAAATCCTTCTTAACCTTCTGCTGCACATCCATTGAGCTCAATCCTTTGATGAAACATTGCACCTTTAGCAGCTCATTATAGGTGCCCGTGAGACTAAGGAAAAGATAACAAAACTTGCGGGCATACGCATCCAAAGACAAAGTCCCTTGCTGGATCTCTAATAGCTGGTTCACGAGATCAACCTCTTCAAACTTCTTGACAAATGAAAAACGGAAAACCTTCGTTAAATCAGTCCAAGAAGTCGGCGTCGGATTAGCTTTGATGTAGTTCTTCCACCACGAAGAAGCATGGCCCGTAAGCTTCGTCACAAAGAAATCTATCTTCACCTTATCCTCACAAAGATTGTGAGACTAACAACTTTCTCACAATTCCAACCAAGAATGCACCTCTTGACTATCACAAACATCCGGGTGATAATTTCCCATTCCACGATACCATAATCCTTGGCATGCTTGATGTACCAATGGTAATCACAAACATGAGATTGATTCAAACATGAGATTGATCAATGTCTTCCTCACCTACCATCCCCAAAAGAACGTGCTGCTCCAATACCAATGAAACGAACAAGAGCGCAAACCCTAAGCCAACCTCCCAACCTTTAAGGCGTTACGGCCTTAAATCCCACAGGCTATGGAATATTCTTAGAATATTCCCATGGTTTGTGTCACTCACTAGATGCTTCAATCTCATGAGCCACATGACTCTCTTCTTGGAACAAGATGCCACAATCCTTGCCTCTAAAGTAAGAGAAGAGTTCTAGCACAGAAGATAAAAAGTGATTTTTTTCTGGATTTTTGCACTAGGATCCTTAAGATTGACTTGTGCTCGATCCCTTCCATCATATGGGTGAGGAAGGCTGATTTATTTCATCTGCAGGTGCCCAGAAGTACCGTGGGAAGAGGGTGTAATTTCTAAGTCGCGATGAGAGGCAAGGCAACCCATATGTATGGATTTCAATTTATAATTGGACCAGCTGGCATTGGAAAGTCCACCATGCGACTGTGAGATACCTTTCTTAGGAAGGCTGCCGCATGATTTTCATTGATGCTCTAAGGCTTTACGAGAATCCGGAAGCAACTTTGTTATGGAGCCTTGTGCAAGAATTCCCCACCATGGCCAGCCTTTCAACGATTTCTGAATGTGTGGCCTTTCTGATGTATTCAAAAGTAAGAGTTATGATTGTAGTGGACAGTGGCAATGTAATTTCAACAAAGAGTGGTGCTGCTACTTTGCTAACTGGCCTTGTGAATGTCTGTAATGTAGTCTTTTGTGCATTGCTCTCCAATGAATGGAACTAAGTGATCTGCAATCCCAAAACCCATTTTGTTGAGCTGATAGATTATGTATGTCTTTGGTGGCATCACCAAATCAAAATCCAAAACTGGCAGAGATTTAAATTATGTTTAATGAGTTGTTGAGTAAATATTTTTTATGTGAATAAATTTATTTTTAATTCTTTATGAATAAAATAATCAACTTTGCCTAAACTTGTTCTGTTTTATAAAGTATTATAATATTTGAATAGCTTAGGTCAAAATTAGCTTTTATAATTTAATTTTAACAGTACTTACAAATATAATAAGAAAATTATATTCTGTACAGATAGCTTGTCTAAATATCATTAAAATATATAAAACTCAACAATAGGTAATGGTATATCAATTGTGGGTTGACTTAATTTTATGAATGTGTAGATTAAAGTTTGAAGTGTTAATATAAAAACATTAAACAACTTTAAAAATAAAAGTACATATTATTTTTTTACATGTAGCCTTATCTATTTACAATATAACTCATTATTAACAAAACTATGATAATGTAGTACATAATACTATGGAATATAAGATTTGAATTTATAGTTTTTATAACATTTATATTTATAAATAAATATTTTCTTGATTGGATTTGAGTAGTAATATATTAATGTTCCTGAAAACTTATTATTTTATATTCTAAATAAAATATTTAATTAATTAATGTCTTGTAGTGGGTATTAAACCTATACAGACAAAAAGAAATTAATTTGTGGGATCCCCTTGTGGGGTGCACCATAGACAGACCTTGATCTTTTGAGAAGGGTTTGAGTGTTAGCATACTTGTTGGGACCTAAAATATGAAATAAAAATATAATTTATATAGAATATATTTTTAATAATAGAAAAATTGTTTTTACTTTTTTATTTATTAGGTATTTCTTTAAATATATTCATGTTTCTAAAGAATAATTTTTCTATTATATTTTTGTTAATGAATATTTATTCTTACTTATACCTAGGAATATATTTTATTCTAAATATTTATATTATCAAGTTTACAAGAATTGATTTTTTATTCATCTAGCAATTTCTAGACATAATTCCTTCAATCAAAGTGGAATACAATATTTGTTATTCTGATACTATTCTAATTTAATTTTTAATATATTAAAAAATAAAACAATATTTTGCTAACTACACAACATATGCTAGGCCACCACTGATAATGCTGGGCAAATACTAGTATCATATATATATATATATATATATATATATATATATATATATATATATATATATAAATATATATATATAAACTTGATAATATATATATGATATTAGCAATTGCCCAGCAAATGTTGGGTGGTTGGCAAATTTGATGTTATTTTAAGAGGTTTGCTGAGTTTAGCTATGTTTGCTATTTGATCAACTCCACAATTGAAAGACATTCTCTTGACCAAACATGAATGTCTTAACCATAACTTAGTGTGTGTGAAGGTGCTAAACATTTCAAAAAAACTAAATTGTGGTGACTGTGGTTATTGCTCAACTCCTGCATCATGCCCCATAAGTTAGCTGTAATCATAAAATATTAATGCATTTACCATACTTTATTGTTGTCTAAACTCCTCAAATCCAGATTTCCTATACTCTGAACAGGATAGAGGATGAAAGAACGTGATTGTATAACAAACAATGCAAGCTATGCTGCTGCTTTCAAGAGCCTGGCGGGTGGAGAAGAAGGCAAGGAGCTCAAAGGGAAGCTTGTCAAAGTTTTGAAGAATACAATGACACTTGGGCCATAAGAGGTGGATGGGGTTTGCAAGCTATGGCTTCGAGAACTCACCTTGGGCTTGTTCTCTCTCACAGAAGAACAAGGATTGCAAACTTTTTGATGGTTTTGGCCACATTGAAGGCTAGCTCTAGCTCCAGGTTTGCAACTCGATGGCATCCACAAACCCAAATGAACATGTCTTAAATACCCACAACACACAAAAGGTTAGTTTGGTGTGGTTCAAGGCTAAATCAGCAGCCGTCATTATTGATTGTGTGGCCAGCCCATCAAGACACCTTCTCCTAGCATTCCAACTACTGACACCTACAATTGGCACAAAGTTTCTTCTTCCTGATTGTCACACTAAATTGCAAGAAAAAAGGAAATTTGTGCTCAGTATCAACATATGACTTTCTTTCTTAATCTTGATCTTAGGAGCTCTAGAGTAATTTTAGCGCTGGTCAATTCCAGAGGTAGAAGCATCAGGCTGTGATGCAACAGCCATAAAAGTGTCAATTCCAAATGACTCTAAACTTTGTGTGGCATGAGCATAGTGCCAATTCTCAACACAATCATCGCTCAACAATGCTAAGAGTACATGTTATTGGGAATGGATCCGGAGTAGTGGGCAGATTTCTCCTATTCTAGGTGCAATGTGATTCTTGGACCAATGCATGTCTTCTTTAATCCATGGCTTTCACCCACAACACTTCCAGCTAGCATGTGCATTATATATGAGTCATATGCTTGTCTCAAAGATTAAGCCATGCATGTATAAGTATAAATTATTTTGTACTATGAAACTGCAAATATACTAAAATATATTCTTATATATATAAAGAATGGGCCTAGACTCAGTAGCCATCCAATCTTAGGCCTAGGGCAGCCTCAAAAGCCATCCCAGGCCTGGGATAGGACTGGTAACTATGGTTTGCAGGAATATAGGCTCAATGTTGTGGTGGCTAATGGCCAGCATGCACATGTGGCCAGGAAGGGAAGAGGGAGGGCATGGTGACAGCTGTTACACCATGCACTCCTAGGGTTCCATGGCTGCTTTGCCCATGGCTGCATAAGCAGCACCATAGGCAGGGCTGGTGAGGGAGTGTGCCAATGATGCAATCTTGCTTTTGTGGTCTGGGCTCTCTCTGAATTGTAGTTCAATTGCACATGTTAGCACTGATGAATTGAGCTAGGCAAATGAATCAATTCCTAGTGTAAGATTTCCCTGTTTTTGATGTGGTGAGAGAGTTGGCACAGATTTGCAGATTTGCAGTGGAGAGAAGCTATAGAGATTCTGATTTCTTAGTCTTCCTTCTGTCCCAGTCACACTAGGGAACTCACTTGTGTCTGTTTGGAGATGAGGGCGAGTTACTTTCCTTCAGGTGGGGAAGCTATGCTTAAGGAATTAACCTGCTCACAGATGCCTAGTAAGAAAATTCTTTCTGTTTACCAAAATTATTTTTAAGGCCTAATGGCATGTGCGCTAGCAAAATGGTCTTGGGTCAGCAGATGAATTGAAGGTATTAAACTTTTCTTTTGCAAATTTGCTCAACATTTTGTTAATTACAGTGCTAGATTAAAGTGAGCTCCAGCTCCCCAAAACCCCATGGGAAATGCACCTCGTCACTACTCGATCTGGAGAGAGAATTATAAGTGAGCTGCAACTTCTAGCTGCTCGATTGAATCCTAGAGAAAACCATCTATGTAGGGAATCATGTCCTCTCCTCCTCTTTTGGAACGTTCTCTTCATTCCGAACTGCTGCCTCTGGGATCACTGGCAAGCTAGCTGAGGTGCAAAGCCGAGACGACGATGGTGAAGATTCATCAATGGGGATCGTCATTGTTCGTGCTTTTGTCGTGGTGGTCTCATCATCTAAGGGCCATGATGTCTCTCCCATACTTGCATTCGAATGGGTACGATTAATAAAAAATGCCGTTTAAAACGCACATATAATACGGCATTTAAACACCAAGAATATTTTTAAAAAACCTTAAAGAATATGTTTTCTTTTACTTAGTATTAGGGTTCATGTAAAATCAGGGTTTGTGGGATCCTGTAGCACATATGAATTTGGAGCCGAACTCCAAGCCCGTTGCGCTACGAAACGAGGGCCTGGTACAATCCCACGAGCACCAGCTCCCCGTATCCAGCACTTACACGCAAAATGGTGTCAGATGAAGTCTAGCACAATTTTGGCATACCGGTGGCCTAATGTGAGGAGGAGGGTACCCCACCGACTAGAGCAGCGTGGAGCTTAAGTTTAGACCCAAGCCAGACGCAAAACAAGGAGCGACACAGCCTAGCGGGAGCCAAACTAATGTCTCAGGTGGTCAGACATGCATTCCAACCACTATCCCTACTATATATTTGAAACCCCCCACAGCCCCCTGCCCCCCTTGAGGGACACACGCTTTGGGCTTTCACCCCAAGCTTCCCTTAGTACCAGGAGTTAGTCTTTAGGACAAGTCCGAAACTTACCAAATATGGAATGGCCTTAGAGTGCGAATTTGGACACGGGACGAACACCATTGTGTTCAGGCTGATCTCTACATTTCGTAGATATGCCAAATGAGCTAATCTAGACACCTTCAATAAATAGCATTTGGGACCAACATGAGACCAACACAAAGGGCTTGATAGCGAGGGTGTTTGGCAGACACGGTAAACTATCATCCAGCAATATTGAGGGACTAGTCTCAATACGCAACGGTTCTTGTCACTAGCAAGTGCAAGACAAAATGAGACGGGAATTCCTTACTGGGCTAAGTATGCTTATCTAATAGCACGTAGGAATTCCGTCCTTATGCTTGTCTAGTCTAAGTACACTCGAAATGCCCAGTTAACTCCACTAGCACAAGAGGGGCTACTAAAGGGATCCAACTGTACCGACCTCCTACCGTCATGGCAGTAAAGAAAGAGTGTCCGTAAGGACTGGTTAACAAGTACCTTTCAATACTCGAAGTCACATTCGCGACAGATCCAGAAGCGCTGAGATAAGTCTAGGATGGGGGGAGGAAGGTAGTCATGCTGGAGCTGGGCTTATGTTTTGAAATTGAGGCCGACATCCGAGATAAGCCACGGCGTGAGTGTAAGCGACTAAATTTTCCATTCTACTTTAGTCACTTAACCACACCTCTCACCACTTGGAAGAGTCTCATTCACAACCTCCTTAAGTCCAATTTAGGACTTGGGACTTGCTAGTCCCTTGAATGGCATCTATGCCACTCAACCCTTGCACTTGGTCCAAGTGCTCCACGTGTCCAATCCCAAGACTGACACCCAAAGGTACCACTGACATATCAGCCTATTACGCTAAGGCCATGCCCATTCACCTTTGCCGCACTGGTGGTTCAATACCACTTGCATCACAATCCCGTCTCTCCAAGACTGGGCTGTCCGTCCACGAGTGGTCATCCCAGATCCACTCCTTAGCATCCTTAGGATGCCCATAGACATGGGAAATAGCCTTCCCCAACATCCCTTTGTCAATTCTTGCCACGTCCCTTTTTTGTCCATGGCCATGTTTGCCAACACTGCCACTAAATCAAGGCCCGCAGGCCTAGCCACTAAGTCTCATTGTCCTCTGGGACTTCATCACTATGTGACTGTATCCGTAGTCACTACACTAGAGGATTGCTCCTCCTCCTTTCCCCCATTTGGGACTTCGGGACAACATTTCAGAACACCGTGGCCCTACACAAGCCCCGTGGGTACTCTCCCTACCTTTCGCCTTTAGGTGCTCTAGCCATGGGCTTAGAGCGAGGTTCTGTTGAGCCACACCAAGTATCCAAGTAGGTAGTGCCACCCACACTTGGACTGAGAGCATCGGCCAGTCGATCTCCTGGGGGAACTAGAGCCGGCTCTTGAACACTTTACCAAGCTACCCCGTTTGTCGGTCCATATTCACTCTAGTTTTGGACTTCCCAGTGGGCAGCTCATCACCCAACACTGGGTACAGCCTTCCTAGGCCAAACTGGCCTTTCCTGGCCAAACTGGGTCCACTGCAGTCCTCCCCCTTACTATACTTTTGGAGCTCACCAAACCCCCCAGAGTCTGGGAGACAAACGCTTTGGGCTTTCACCCTCTCAGACACAAACTCGAACTCGGACTCGGACTTGGACTCGGACTCGGACTCGGACTCGGCCTCGGCTTCGGTCTCGGCCTCGGCTTCGGTCTCGGCCTCGGCTTCGGTCTCAGTCTTGGTCCGGATCTCCATCTCGGTCTCAGTCTTGGTCTCGGTCCCGGTCTCGATCTCGACCTCGGACTCCATCTCGGGTCCATCTCGGACTCCATCTCGAATTCCATCTCGGGTCCATCTCGGACTCCATCTCGGACTCCGTCTCGGTCCATCTCGGTTCATCTCGGACTCCATCTCGGTCCATCTTGGACTCCATCTCAGACTCCAACTCGGGTCCATCTCAGACTCCATCTCGGACTCTGTCTCGGTCTATCTTGGACTCCATCTCGGACTCTATCTCGGACTCCACCTCGGACTCCATCTCAGACTCCACCTCAGACTCCAACTCGGGTCCATCTCGGACTCCATCTCGGACACTTCCACATGTCATGTGTTGGTCCTTTTGGGTCCCTTTTTGGAGCCTCGCTTATTGCTCGCTTCATGCTTGTTCCTCGAGCACTTTGTTGGGAGTTCCACTCCCGCTCTCGACCTATCAAGTTGGAGCTTTTTAATCCAAACGTGTTACGCTCGTTTGGCTTTCACTTCGGCCACTACCACGTGGCGCCCTTCCGGCTCCACTTTGGGGCCTAGGGATTTTGTGTCTCACAGTGAGTCCATGGAAGTGTAAGTATTGCTCGAATACTTACACCGACATGGCTGAACAAGTTTGTGCTCACCTTGGGGGTGTGAAAGGAAGGAATGTAGAGATTTGTACAGAACAGGTGCCACTAGAGGTGGTGAACAAGGCTCAGGCAACTTTTAATCATATGGAGCTCACAAAGAGCTCCATGATTGCAGCAAGTCCCCAAGAGAGACTTGCCTTAGCTCACGAGACTGAGGTTGGTGAGGTGAGCGGTGGTGCCAGCTGTGGGGCAAGTGGTGGGGCTACCGGAGGGCTGGGCGAGGCAAGCAGCGGCAGCGTTCCACTTTCCAGGAGCAGCAGTCTTAAACAAAGTGCTGCACCAGCGCTGGATGGTGACATTCAATAGATGATGAAGTCTGCAAAGGTTCAATGTCTGGATGATGCCATGGCTGAGTTCTTCTACGTTGAAAATATCCCTTTCAACACCATTCGGAGGCCAAATCTGAGGAAGTTGCTTCAAGCTGCTATCGACTTCGGCCCTGGAGCTCTTGCACAGATGATGGGATATGAGAAGCTACAGAGTACACAGCTGAAGAAGCTTTATGATAGTGTCAATGCTCGACTTGATCCAATCCGTGAGGGGTGGAGAAGACATGGAGTTAGCATCATCACCGATGGCTGGTCTGACAACCATAGCCGATCCTTGATCAACTTCATGGCCTCCAACGTCCAGGGTTCGGTTTTCTTGAAGTCTGTAGATTCCGAGGGCAAGACAAAGATGGGATAGTGGATTTGGGTTGAGCTGAAGAAAGTGATTCAAGAAGTTGGCAAAGAAAATGTTGTTCAAGTGATCATTGACAATGCATCAAACTATGTGCAGATGGGAGAACTCATGACAGCTGAGTATCCTCACATTCTCCACAGCTGGTGTGTGTGCCACGTCTTGGACCTTCTCTTCAAAGACATCGGGTGGTTGTCGTGGGTAAAACCACTGGTGAAAGGCTGCAACAAGGTGTGAGACACAGAATGCCTAGGCCCCAAAGTGGATCCGGAAAGGGTGCCACGTGGTAGTGGCCGAAGCGAAAGCCCAAACGAGTGTAACACGTTTGGACTAAAAGCTCTGACTTGGAAGGCCGAGCGCAGGAGTGGAACTCCCAACAAAGTGCTCAAGGAGTGAGCACGAAGCGAGCAATAAGCAAGGCTCCAAAAAGGGACCCAAAAAGGACCAACACATGACACGTGGAAGTGTCCGAGATGGAGTCCGAGGCGGACCCTAGTTGGAGTCCGAGATGGACCCGAAGTGGAGTCCGATATGGAGTCCGAAGTGGAGTCCGAGATGGAGTCCGATATGGAGTCTGAGATGGACCCAAAGTGGAGTCCGAGATGGACTCCGAGATGGACCCGAGATGGAGTCCGAGATGGAGTCCAAGGTGGACCGAGACGGAGTCCGAGATGGAGTCCGAGATGGACCGAGACGGAGTCCGAGATGGAGTCCGAGATGGAGTCCGAGATGGACCGAGACGGAGTCCGAGATGGAGTTCGAGATGGAGTCCGAGAAGGACCCAAGATGGAGTCCAAGGTCCAGACCGAGACTGGGACCGGGACCGAGACCGAGACCGGGACCGGGACCGAGACCGAGACCGAGGCCAAGGCTGAGACCGAGCCCGAGCCCGAGTCCGAGTCCGAGTCCAAGTCCGAGTCCGAGTCCGAGTCCGAGTCCGAGTCCGAGTTCAAGTCTGAGAGGGTGAAAGCCCAAAGCATTCGTCTCCCAGACCCTGGGGGGTTTGGTGAGCTCCAAAAGTATAGTAAGGGGGAGGACTGCAGTGGAGCCAGTTTGGCCAGGAAAGGCCAGTTTGGCCCAGGAAGGCCCGACCCAGTGTTGGGTGATGAACTGACCACTGGGAAGTCCAAGACTAGAGTGAATACGGACCGACAAGCGGGGTAGCTTGGTGAAGTGTTCAAGAGCCGGCTCTAGTTCCCCCGGGAGATCGACTGGCCGATGCTCCCAATCCAAGTGTGGGTGGCACTACCTACTTGGATACCAGGCGTGGCTCAATGGAACCTCGCTCTAAGCCCATGGCTAGAGCACCTAAAGGCAAAAGGTGGGGAGAGTACCCAGGTGGCTCGCGTAAGGCCACAGTGTTCCGAAATGTTGTCCCAAAGGCCCAGACTGTGGAAAAGAAGAGGAGCAGTCCTCTGGGGTAGTGACCAAGGACACAGTCATGTGGTGAGGAAGTCCCAGAGGACCGTGGGACTTAGTGGTTGGGCCTGTGGGCCTCGATCCAGTGGCAGTGTTGGCAAACACGGCCAGGGGCAGAAAGGGACTCGGTAGGAACTGACAAAGGGACTTTGGGGAAGGCGATTCCCCAGGTCTATGGGCATCCTAAGGATGCTAAGGAGTGGATCTAGGATGACCACTCGTGGACACATGGCCCAGTCTTGGAGAGACGAGGTGGTGATGCAAGTGGTGTTGGACCACTAGTGCAGCAAAGGTGAATGAGCATGGCCTTAGCGTAACGGGCCGAGATGTCAGTGGTACCTTTGGGTGTCGGTCTTGGGACCGGACACGTGGAGCACTTGGACCAGGTGCAAGTGTTGAGTGGCATGGATGCCATTCTTGGGGCTAGCAAGTCCCAAGTCCTGAATTGGACTGATGGAGGTTGTGAATGAGACTCCTCCAAGTGGTCAGAGGTGTGGTTAAGTGACTAAAGTAGAATGGAAAATTTAGTCGCTTACACAAGGTGGTAACTTTTATCACCAAAAAACCTCACATTCTGGCTTTATTTCAGAAGCTAAGGAATCGGGATCTCATCAAGCCATCGAGCACAAGGTTCGCTTACATGTTTCTAGTGATGTCTCAGCTCCTGAATCTGACAACCTTGGAGGCATTGAAGGAGATGGTTGTGAGCTCCGAGTAGCGGCGATTGGACATCACGAAGACCACCAAAGCCCAGCGCATTCGAACTCGGATCTTAGAAGAGACTCTGAACTCTTTCTGGACTAGGTGCCAGCACTTGTTGGTGCTTCTTGGATCGCTCCTCAAGGTCTTGAAGCTTGCGGACCGGGAGGGGGCAACTTCCGGTCTCATTTTCGAGGCTATGGACCGGATGAATGAGAAGCTTTCAGAGGCTGTTGAGATTGGGATTTTAGCCGAGGAAGAGGTCGAGGAGATCAATAGGTTCATGATGGAGGATCATGGCGAGGGAGGTCGGAAAGCAACTCGTTGGTTCCAGATGCATTCGATCTTGCATGGAGCTGCTTTTGTTCTGAACCCAGCTTTTCTTCATCTCCCTCTCGACCAGGAGGCTCAGGAAGATTTTGTGGAGTACCTAGAGTTGTATTGCAAAGGAGATCAAGGACTTCAACACAAGCTGCTACACGAGTTTCAGAGTTTCCGTCAACAACTTGGCCGTTTGTTCTCTTCAAAGCAGGTGTGTATAAACTGTTTGTTTGTCAACTTTTTAGACTGATTCTCTTGTATAGATGGAGAACCGGAAACACCCGGTGAGTTGGTGGAGCAACTTTGGTGCAGGCACACAAGAACTTTAAAGGCTTGCTTTACGGATCTTGAGTTAGCCAATTTGTGCTTCACCATGCGAGCAAAACTGGAGCTCATGGAGCATGATCCAGACAAAAAGGAAGTCTCGACTGCTCTCCAAAAACTTGGAGAAACTGGTTTTTGTGCACACAAATATGCGTGTCATACAGAAGATCGAGTCTGGGAGTTTGAGGCTTATCGAGCATGATCTTGATAACCTTGAGCTTGAGCCTCAGTGGCAAAGGATCCTTGCACTTCAGGAGGTTGTTGAAGAACCTCTTCAACAACCTGATGATGACGGCGATGATGTTCTAAATTCGGAGGATGAAGATTAGATTAAACCTATATTATATTATGTTAAACTTTTTTAGTAACAGTTAATTATTTTTTAATTATATTAAAACTGAAAACCATTATACCCATTTGAAAAAAAGCTAAACAGGTATTAAACATTCGATACCCGTTCGAATCCAGTTGTGTTCGAATGTTTGGATGCAAGTATGGTCTCTCCTTGCAGACCAGAGCTTTGAGCATCGCTAGTCACGGAGCTTTCTATCCTGGAGCTTTGATCATCGCTAGATGTGAGCCTGGAGTCGCTAGTCACGGGGCTCACAATCCGCATCGATGCAAGCATGGAGATTGCAGCGCTTACTGTCACCGAATCACTACTGCTGGATGGTCGAGACTGCTGGAAGCTCCAGAGATGGAGCGTGGCACTTGGAGGCATGCCTCGTCATCGAAAGGATCCTATCCTCGCCCGGCCATTCTGTTCTTTCTTGATTCTGAGATAAATACATTCCAAGGGGCTATGATTTTGTTGTCAAAGTTTGAAAAATATCTTACTAGATTATTTCGTGGCAATGCAACACCGCTTTCTTTGTTGAAACTCTAAACATCGTTTTTCTGTCATCTCCCGGCGCTTGAGGGGATTGAAGTATAACTGAGAATTCATGCTACTAGATTTTTTAGAGTTGGGATGGCCCTCAAGCTCTGGCGAGTCCATACATACCGTCCATGTTTCCAAATCCAAGTAACTTGGCCATCTTAGCCAGCAAAATTTCGTGCTTGTCACTAAATTCACCCCCAGCAGCACGCAACATAACATCCCTAAGGGCATTATCTAATGTAAGTGTTGTTTTCTCGTTCTTGCTTTGCCTTAGTGTTCTAAGCACGAACCTTTTCTTTCAGCTGGTTCTCGAGGATAGCATGCCATACACCTTTGATCGTACAACATGGATACAGGATTGTGAGTATATCAATTTCAAGTTAGACGCTTCTTCTAATGTGATTTTTGATTTGCAGGCAGAGGATTACTTATCGATCCCGTCATAAACCGCCAACACATGACGCTGTTATTAACCTCTAGTTGCCGTAAGGAAGGGGTTTACTTGGCTGAGACTGTGACAAAGAAGATCTGCCTAGAGCTTGGAGCGTGGATTCACTCCCCAAAGACAGTGAAAAAGCTAGAAGCAGAGGATTATTTCACCGAGCCAACGACTGGTCACAACCTTCTTGGGGAGAGGATTAGCAACTTGGAACTGTCCCTGCTTCGCCAACTCCATGATTTCTCCAAGCTCGCTTGTCTGCAAGAGCTTGGCATTGTCCTCCCACTGCGAGTTCGCGCACAGGGTCACAAACTGGCCACTGAAATCTTCCCCGAACACTCTGGCTGCGGCATGAAACAAAAGCTGGCGCTCGTCTTCACAAGAGTTGCTTGAGCCGAGTGTGGACTTGACGTGCTCCGCGAAACTGTTGCCGGTGAATTTGCACAGCTCCTTGAGCTCGTCATGATCACGCTGCCCTTCGCTCGTTCTCGTCCAAGTGAACAGCAGGCGACCAATGAGCGCGCTCACGTTGTGACAATTGTAGATGTTTGATCGCAGATACAGTCGAAAGTTGTGGAAGATTTGCAAGTGGTCTTCAATGAAATGCTTGAGGCATTCATGGTCACCAAATGATAAACGTAAAACTCGCGCACCTATGAAATGCTGAAAAGATGAGAAAGACGTGGAGTCAAACATCTGGAAATAGAAAACCAATAACCAATAACGTACCACAAGTATCTGGCGGGCAGCACTCGTGATATCGATGCCTCTGAACTCGACTTTCGGTAGAACGTAGAACCAGGCACAGAGTTTTTCAATTCGTTCCGGGGATGGTGGATCAAAAATCTTGACATTCTGAAAGAAGAAGAAGAGGAGATTCTCGAATTGGCCCCTGCCGCCAGCGTGACGATCCACCGTAGCCTTCTTTTCGGAATAGACGAGCCAATCCAGAGATTGCTCCTCGTCGTTACCAAGCCTGATCAAAAACCATGCAAGGACGAGGTCGGCCAGCGACGCAGTCAGATCAAACAGTCGCATAGCATCCGAGAGACGCGATTGTGCGTGCTGGGGAGAGGGAATTCCTTCCACCACCTTGTTTAGATCTGGATCATATATGCCATCAGTAACCAAGAAAAAGGAGGGGAAAGAACAAAGGAACACATACTTGCTATCAGTTCTTCGTCACTCTTGTCCACCCATCCCTCGGCCATTTTCTGCAAGACCATAGAGAATTCTTCACAAAGATGAAATGGTTTCTAGAGAAAAATCTCACCTTGTCGAGCTTGGCGACGATGTAGTGGCACTGGGCTTGCAGCAATGAAGACGCAGTGCACACAAACGATCATACCTGTGATGAGCAATCTCCCTTTGTCGTCCTTCCCTGCGCGTGAAATAGTCGGAGGCAATCAACAGGTGCACGGCAGCGTCTGGCACGGGGCAATCCAACACTCCAGATCTTTTTCATCAGTTTGGGCTGGAGCTGGATGAGCCGGTGGGTGCGTGGTTTTTTGAAATCCTTCCAGACGGGAGTGTTTCATCCACTGTTTCGGAGGTGAAATGGCAGCGCCCTCGCAACTCTGAGAATGCGATAGCCCACCGCTGGATTCCATCCTACTCTTTACACGGGGATAGGGCACAAATATATTATTGGCGCGAATTAATACATGAGATCGAACAAAAGGGTCGTTTGTAAAAACAAATTGTCGAGAAATTGGTCGTAGCTGCGAGGCAACGTCCAGAAATCCGGAGAGAACTGTTCGTAGAAGTCTGCAAAGAAATAAAAGGGATCATGAAAAACAAATGCACAAGTGTGGCAAACCTGGTTCCACAGCTGCCGGAGCTTCTTCTGGCACTGTCGCTGCGTTATCTCCGCTTCATTCTCGAGCCTGTCACATTGGGCATCGTCCACTCCTACATCCTCTTCTATCTGTGCGAATTCATCTTCGTCTACATTGTCTACTTCTCCTGCTTTGTTATCTTCTTCTTCTTCTCTCGCTGCATGGTCCTCCGCTTCTATCACTGCGTGTTTGTCTTCTTCTCTTACTTCTTTCACACCTTCCGACCTTTCTGTGCCATCCCGGAGGAGCTCCTGCACAGCTTCGTCCCATGAAATTTGGAGTTCCACTAGATCATCGTCTTGAGGAAGCTGGTGTGCCAGAACCTGTATCTCCCCTCACTCTCGAGCATGTCACATTGAGCATCGTCCACTCCTGCATCCTCTTCTATCTGTGCGAATTCATCTTTGTCTACATCGTCTGCTTCTCCTGCTTTGTTATCTTCTTCTTCTTCTTCTCTCGCTGCATGGTCCTTCGCTTCTATCACTGCGTGCTCGTCTTCTTCTCTTACTTCTTCCATACCTTCTGACCTTTCTGTGCCATCCCGGAGGAGCTCCTGCACAGCTTCGTCCCATGAAATTTGGATTTCCGCTGGATTGTCGTCTCGAGGGAACTGGTGCGCCGAACCTGTATCTCCACTGCCTCGTCGTCCTTACTCTCGAGCCCGTCGCATTGAGCATCGTCCACTCTTGGACCCTCTTTTATCTGTGCGAATTCATCTCCGTCTACATCGTCTTCTTCTCCCGTTTCTTGATCTTTTTCTTCTTCTCTCCCTGCATGGTCCTCCACTTCTATCACTAGATGCTCGTCTTCTTCTCCTACTTCTTCCATATGTAGATCACCTTCTTTGCTTACTGTGTCATTGTCGTCGTCTCGGGGGAGCTCCCCTTCAGCCCGCGAAAATTGGTTCTCCACTTCTACCATCGTTGGATCGTCGTTTCCAGAGAACTGGTGCGCCTCCTCGAAAGCCCATGGGTGCCAACTCCTGTACTCATGGAAATCGCCAAAGGAGTATGCGACCATTTCTACCGCCTGAGCTACACGTACCATCTGGTAGAACTCCAGCCTGCCATATAAATCGCCCAAGCTGGCCGGCGTCATTCTCACAGGAGAAACCTGGGCTCGGTCGGAGTCCCATGAAGGCGTGCCATCGAAATAGTTGTGCATGATGGCCTCGGCTGGTCTGGCGGAGTCCCGTGGAAGCTTGCCATCGAAATAGTTGCGTACGATGGCGTCCGCTATTTCGCCTAGAGAGAAATCCTGCGTTGCCTTCCACACCTGGACGTTGGAATCGCTAGCGCTCAAGCTGGTCGGATCATCTGTCGCTACAGGCCCATAATCTCCTGTCGCTGCTTCGCCACTGATCGCCGCATGGGACTGAATGCCGCGGAGGCCGGAGCCTGGACTGCTAGCACCGAAGGCTTGGTCTTTCGCTGCGACCGCTGGAACCAAGGTGGCCGCCACCACTCCCACGGGAGAGAAATCCTGAGCTGTGCTTCCCGGCTGCTCAAAGGCTTCCACTTTTGCTGCGATCGCTAAGGTCGAGCTGCGCTGGAATGATGACAAACCCGCGAAGCTTGTCAGCGAACCAAAGCTTGGAAAAGGATCATCCGTCGCTGCCTCGCCACCGATCCTCGCATGCGACCGCTGAATGTCGCCGAGGTGATCAAATCCGGAGCCTGGATCGCTAGGGACAAAGACTTGGTCTTCTGCTGCGACCGCTGGAAGCTGGATGGATGATGAAGACCTGGGAAGAGAAGTTCTTGCAGGATCATCTGTCACTACTGGCCCGGAATCGCTGAAGCTCGTCGTCACTGCTTCATCACCGACTGCTGCCGCCTCGCCGAGCAGTTCAAGCCCGGTAGCATGGATCTCTCCCATTTCCGATGCCACCGGTGCCGCAATTCGCCGGCGCTTCCATGGCTCCCCGAGCCGACCTCCTGCCATTTTCTTGCTTACAATATGACCTCTGGCTTTTATAGCTCGATAAAAAACCATCGGTAAAAACCAAGTGATCCTGGAGAATAAAATAGTTATTAAGTTATCATCAAAGAATGGACCTTTATATTCTTCCGTCGTCGCCAAGCTAGGGTTTCTTCCCCCAAGAACAACCGCGGTGGCCGACGCCATCCATCTGCAAGATCGATTCGTCTCGCGTACCGATCAAAGCCAGCTAGCGCGAGACTCAATCGAGAAAACCGCGAGAAAACTGGAAAATGCGCACCAAGAATGGCGGCTAGCTGCCTGATCCCAAAGATCGGACCGGCCAGAGAGTGAAATACGCCAGTGCCACGCCGAGGAGATTCTAGCGACGCACGCCGGCGTCGGCCCCATGGATGAGTACGCATTGAAGAGCAATGCGCAATTTAGGTCTCCATCCAAGCAAAGGGCAAAAACTGGCGGGATGATTCAAAATATCGAATATAATAGAATATCCTAATCGCTTGGCGGGAAACTTTCTAGGTCGATGGCGGAAACCCGCTTCACAGATCTCTGGGCGGGGCAAGCGCAGTCACGGCGGCCTAGATCGTCACAGGTTCTTTGGAAATCTCCTCAGGGAAATTCAGGGAAGTGCGGCCGCTTGGCGTTGGGAGTCTTCCACAAGATGGAAGGTCACGCAGCATTTGCCCAGAACGGGCAAGTGCGAGAAGGATCTTGGCGTGCGCTCACAACCATCGTGGATCCCTGATGATGCTCCTCGAAGGGATCGTGTCGTCTATCTCGATCACCGATGATCATGTCTCATAAGGATCTTATCCACTCGCTCTGGAGGCGATCATCTCTCCATTGCCAATTGCCTCTACTCAGCAGCGGATCACTGGACACTGCGAGGGAGATCTTTGATCCATGAAGAGCAGACATGTGAGCTGAAATACGATCTCGGGTTACACAGGAAGAACTTGTCAACCTCTTCAAGAGAATGCTGGAAGACCCCAGCGGCCCCGAGCCGGATCGCTTGACGTTCTTCAGCGTTGTGGGTGCTTGCAACTCGCTGGAACGATCCATCCTCTCGCAATGGAGAGGACGATCGCTGGAGATGCTCCAGACGGCGCTGCTCAACATGTATGCTCGCTGCCATAGCCTCGACGATGCAAGGAAAGTCTTCACGCGATTTGCTGCCATAGCCTCAACGATGCAAGGAAAGATTTCGACGAGGACGCGATGTGCTGGAACTCTCGCTCGTCGCTGCCTACGCTCAGATTGGATCCGGCAAGGAAGCGCTGCAAATCTTCCGCGAGATGGATCTTCGAGCAGAGTCTCTCTCATGCTTGCGCTGGAAGCTTGCTCCAACGACGGTGGCGATGTCATCAAGCAGGGAAGAGCTCTCCATGAGAGGATCGGCCGCCAGAGACGTGTAGGCCAACAGCACTCTTCCAAGAGAGATCGCTTTACCAAGCTGTTGGTCAAGCTAAAGTCAATAGAGGTCAATGACGGTCATGGCGAATGACAAAACAAAAAACTTCCATTAAAATAGCTCAAGAGCAATCCCTCATCGAATCAGGGCTCCACATGCTTACATGGACGAGGTTGGAACGCCCAGCAAAATTTTCCCAGGTGGATCGTACAACAAGGATGGCAAAAATATCATATTCTTTCATCCATGGCAAAGAGTATGGGTAAGCTAGAGGGGTCGAGGAGGAATTCTCGAAAGAGACAGTAAGTTCTTCTCTGGTTACCAATTTTACACGATCCATTGATCTCCTTTATCTTGTATTTTCAGCATCCAGCATGACGATCCCGAGCCTGGTCCTTCAAAAGTAGAAGTGAAACTCGACAGTGCCAATCACGAATTCATTGGAAAGCATTGGTACTTCTCTTTGTTTTCGGATCGTACTTTAATTTCTTCTTTTGCTTGCAGGACGATCTAACAGAAGAAATGGTCGCTAGCTTGACACAATTAAGAGTCGACATTACTCATGCAACAATCCCTGCAAGACACCCCCAAAGTTTGTTCCAAAACCTCTCCTGGAATTCACGATTCTTTCTTTTCTGACACGGTTTGCTTGCTTGCTTGCTCTGTCCAAGTTGTGGATGCCACTGGCGACGCTCTACAGACGCTTGGCCTCCGCGAACCGAAGAGCCGGCGAGTTCTACTCTTGGCTTCTCATCTTCGCCATGCTTTGTGTTTTCATATTCATGATCGCAGTCATCCGGATCACTTGACAAGCACGAGTCTCTAGGCTGATAGTAACACTGTTCATATATCTGCTCCAAAGGTTATGTAACTTGCTCAAAGTTTTTAAGAGAAGTATAAGATTGTCTTAATGCATGGCTAAGGTAGGAAGGAATGCCATGGTAACATTGCTTACTCCCGTCGTCAAAGTTTTCTCATGTGAGAAATGATGCATCCTGGTAAAATACGACGTGTTGGTCCTTCGTCAAGTAGATCCTCCATGACAATGACCTTTTGTCCACCCGCAACACGAATATGCCCTCGACACATGATCCCCCGAAGTATGGAGTTGCCATCAAACGATTGAGGATAGTTACAGAAGTAAAGTCGCTACGCATGCATATTTACGGGAAACGTTTTCACCCTGTAGCTTCTCTCTGCCCACCACCTTGCCTGCAAGATGGATGGGCAAGTTTGTGAATCCATGCTAGCTCTCTAGCTCCTTAAATTTTATCACATCAAGGTGTATGCATAGCACGGTTCATAGCAATTACCACTCATCACATCCACCTTTGCAATGTGGCTAAAAGTGAGTGATCCCTTTCTTTCTCAACAATTCCTTTCTTAGGCTAACTTGATTACTACTTGCATGGAATCAAGAGGCTATGATCAGATTGCATGGAATTACCCTTTACCGGGGCTCCTTTGCCTTTGCAGCCATGAAGCTTCTAATTACAATCAATTACTATTGATGATAGGTTACTTTAGCTTCAAGACTTATTTTTTACAAAGTTTTTTCTTCTATACTTTAGCAGTTTAAGAGTTGATCAAGGAGCAAATATAGCTAAACTCAGTAAATCTCTCGAAATGGTATGAAATTGCAAACCAATTTGCTGGGTAATTGATATGAATATGGACTTTTTGAATTACACTTTGCTTTGCTTACTGCTAAGTAGCTTGCTAGAAAGCCCTAAAGAACACGTGGCAGGCTCGAGCGGAAGTGTGTTGGAGAAGGAGCCCAGCTCGTTCAAGAAGCGCGAAAAAGAGGAGAAAGAAAAACCTAGGGTTTGGGCGATCGATCGGCGGCGATGTTTTACTCGCAGTACATTTTGGCAAAGAAAGGGCCGCTGGGGACGATCTGGATCGCAGCGCACCTCGAGAAGAAGCTCCGCAAGAACCAGGTGAACGACACCAACATCATCACCTCTGTAGGTATGTTCTCCGCGCAATCTTGTTCTTGTTCCTGTCCCTTTTCCCTTAATCTCTCCTTTGTGTGTGTGTGTCTCTAGATTCTATTCTCTTTCCCGAGGTTCCCATCGCGCTGCGCTTGTCGGGTCACTTGCTGCTAGGTGTTGTGAGGATTTACTCACGCAAAGTAAACTATCTCTTCCACGATTGCAACGATGCGCTTGTCAAGCTCAAGAATGCCTTCTCCTCCGCGACTTCGGCGTCCGTGGATCTTCCGGCCGACGCCGCCAGTGCTCCCTTTCACTCCATCACTCTACCGGAAGCGTTTGAGTTCGACGACATAGATGTGTTGTACATTCCTGATGGGTACGTGCTTCTTTTCTTTGGTGTTTTGTTTCTCTTTTCCCACCAAGAGCCACCGCTTGCAGAGTCGATCACCATGTTACAACTCGAGACCAAATTACTCTGGAAGAAAATGTCGTGGACGATTCGTATCCGGGTTCTCAGTTCGAGCAGGACGGTATGTATGTAGCTCCCAGGTTGACTCTCGCTCACGGTTTGTTCATCTTGCAGAAAGGTTTATGGAAACTCCTCACGCTATGGACATTGGTAACGAGGTCTGCTTTGTGACTTATTCCTTTTCTCGTCAGTTTGTTTGCTAAGACGTGATCTTCAGAAATTTCCGTTGAACGAGGCTGAAACACCCGAGCTCCAAGAAGAGTGAGTTTCATCCTTCTTTCTTTTCCTTGATTTTTTTATGCTGACTGATCTTTAACTTGCTATAACAGTGTGCTTCCTCCAATGGATATGGATGTTGGACCTTCTTCGCCGCTGGATGCAGACACTGTCCCTGACATTGAGAAGCTTCGATCCGCTTCGCTGGCTGGGGAAGAAAACTTTCATGCTTTTGAGAAGCAAAGTGTCGAGCCAGTGGCAGCCGAACCACGAGAGGACGCCGTTGTCGAAGAAGCACGGCTGGTTGAAGACGAGCAGCCTTTACCGAGCACACCCGTTTCAAGGTCAGACGCGAACTCTCCTGGTGCTCAGCGGTTTCCAGGTAATACTTAGCATGAGATTATTGTTGTCCGAAATGCTGACGAATGCGTGCAATCACTCTAGATGGCGACGATACTCCTGCTTTCGGAGTTGTGGAGACCCCTGTTCCATCTCGCAAGAATAACACTCCTAGAAAGCGAAAGCAAGCATATGATATGCAGGTAACACTCTCGGAAAGGTAATGTGTTTGTTTCAATGATGTCGGATCTTCACCTTTTCTTTTTAAACTCGGCACGTTGCAGTTACATGAAAGATATGCTCAACGATTCGTCTGACCTGCGCCGGGTCCGGAGAAAGGTTTCTCCCAAGGAGATTTGGATTTTTCAAAAAGAACGTCTAGGCAAGCGTACGCTGAGCACACCTTCTGTGGATGGTAATCTTGTCCCTGGATGCTTGTAGTCCTTAACGACCATTTTCTTCCGCAGGTCTATGCTCTCGGCTGGAAGAACTTTATGACCGAGTTTTCAATCCAAAGCGATTGAAAGCCTCCGCTCCCAACGTGACCTTCGCAGTAGATGGCGCAGATGTCGAAACTACTCCCGTTCAGGATCGTACCAAAGTGCAGTCACCTCCAAAGTCACCCCTCGCCACGCCACAATCACCAGGCGGGGTTTCTCCTGCACCAGTCAGATCCCCAGAGCAATCTCCTCTTGAAGTACGGAACCCATCACCCCAGCAACTATATGCAATACCTGAAATGCCGGAAGTAGAAGCTCCCACTGCTATAATTCCAGACAGTGGCGGTAAGTTTATCGAATTATTACGATTTTGGTAACGAAAAACATTTCCTGACAGGTGGTGAAACAGGTGCATTTGAAGATAGAGTAAGCGAGCAAATTCAAAAATATCACGAGGATAATAGCAAACAAGCGGAAGAATTCCACGACACTGTGCAGACCGATCATGACAAGAACACTGTGCCTCGGGAGTTTCCACCACCAATCGACTCTTGTGAGTGACTCTCTCTTATGTTTGTGTGTGTTTTTCCCTGATTTGCTTTTACAGCTTATTTATTGGCTAGCAATGGCCCTGATCTGGTAGGCTCACAATCTGAAGGATGGTCCGAACGAACAAGGTACACTCTGAAAGTGAAAAACTGGAGTGAGTGAAAAACAAATCATCCATTGCAGGGCGATTGCGCAGTTTCTTCGAGCTACGTTTGATACGGCTGTAAAGAGGCCTGTGACTCTGAACAAGCTCTTAACTGGCAAAACTAGGAAGGAAGCAGCTCGGATGTTTTTCGAGACTTTGGTATGGTGGCTTTTTGGTTTTCAACTAGAAGCTCATGTTGCGATTGACAGGTTCTTCGAACAAATGATTACATCACAGTGGAACAAAAGAGCGCATACGAGGACATAAGTATCCATTATCGTCCCAAGCTGATGAAGGCCGTGTTTTGACAAGATGATGGTCCGTGTAAATAGGTTATCTACAGATTTTTCCTCTGTCACAGATGTAAGTTACTTCAATGGCTTCAATCGCAAATCCGGGAGTGTTCTTCCCTGTCAACAAGCAACCATATCGCATCGCAAAGTTCTCCTTTTCATCTTGTTTTGCAGCTAGTACCAGAGCAAGAGCTTCCAGAATGACGAAAGAAGAGTTCCTGGCAAGACCCATCGATGAGGTAAGCACTCTCGCTTTACTTCGTGAGAGATGGATGGAACGCTCCTTCTTTGTTGTCTGTGCAGGAATGGGAGAAAGCCAGGCGGCAGGAGACGGCGGACTTGGAGAGAAGGCGGCGCGAGGAAGACGAAGAAGAAGTGAGGCTAGCGCTCGAGTACCGAAGGATTGGGTCGAGCCTTAAGAACTATCCGCAAGAGGAGGTGAATAAGGCAAGACGACTCGTAGCCAACTTCATCAAGTCGGGCGAGGAGATCGAAGAGGTGAGTTCCTCCTTTTTTAGCATTTGGGTGATCGCTTCAAAGTGTAGGCTCTCTGGTGTAGATGATTGTCGAGGCTGGCGATAATGAAGAACTCACTCCACTGTTGCTTCTGGTGATCAAGAGTCGGCTGGAGCTGGCACGGCAAGACGACGAGAGAGAGGCTGTGGAAGCTCTGGATCTACTGCACAGACGGGTTGAGGTGAAGTGCTGTTGATGATACTCTTCACGTTGAAAGAGCTATTGTTGCTTTTGGCAGTATGAAATCAGGAAGAGGCAGGCGAGCCCCTCAATGCGTTTGCTCAACGAGTTGCTAAACTTGCACGATGGAACCGATGACACCGAGTGGCTGCGAAAGGCCCGGCACCGGATGCTGAAAGCTTTTCCCCCGGAGCATGCCTTCACCATCCTTGCACCTCGGGGCTTTGATCTCTCCTCGGTAAGCCCCAGTAATTGTTGCTCTTGAGGAAACTTACAAGTCGTTTCTCTCGCTCAGCACCATGGTCCAATCGACGCACCAGTAGAGGGCGACGACGACGACGTTCTCCTCCGCATCGACTTCATAAGAGAAGTGAACCAGCTCGTCAAGGAAGTGGAAGCTCAAATCCATTCCCATGAAGTGGAAGGCCTGGACACTGATGCTGTGGCGCTGCGGCTCAGGCTGGAAGACAAGAAGCGAAACTTGCAATACGTGAAAGATCTGCTTGAGGTAGCTATAGCGCTGAAATGGTAACTTAGTAAAGTGGTATACATTTAACTGGGCATGTTTTACATAGCTTACTTTAGCCTGAGTGGCCTATGCATTTACAGACAAGAGTTGCTTCTCCACTTGCAAAAGTTTGCGCTGCAAAGAATAGAATAGAAAATGTTTAGAAAGCATCCAGAGGTATTTGGAGTTTTGTTACCTGGAACGACTTGGATCTCCGGAGGGAGGGATCCAAACCAAGAGCAAGGGACAAGTAATGCCTGGCTGCATCGAATTGAGCCATCTTTGTGTATGCGTCGGCTTGTCGGACAAAAGCCACTGGCCAGTCGGGATGTAACTCAGCAGCCATCTTGGCATCTGCTAGTCCAGCTTCTGGATCGTCCATGGCAACCAGGACAGCGGACCTGTTCTTAGTCGGTGAGAAACTTAGCGGAGTTTGATTGAAAAGCTATACCTCTTGGCATAGATGTAGTGCAAGCCACCGCTTGGATTTAGCTCAATCGCCTGGAGAAAACGAACATGATGAATCGTCCTGTTTCTCTTCTTTAGATGGAATACGTACGTGTGTGAAGTGATCATACGCTTGCTCGAGCTGGCCGAGGTCGACCGCCTTGTCCCCCTTTTGAGCGAGAGCAAAAGCGGCGAGATTACTCTCGGGATTGCTGGCTCCGCATTGCACGTCCAGAAAGCGCGCAGCATGCGCTGGAGTGTTGCAGTAGGAGACCAAGAGCTGGTCTGGCAGCAGCACAAGATTTGGACCGGAGCCACAGCGTCCTGGCATTGTCGATGGATTCGAATGAGGAGAAGAAGAAGGAGAAGAAGAACACGTACCCAGGCAACCGCATGATTCCACCGACACAGCCGCTGGCGCCAAATTCTGGAGTGCTTGCAGCGTCTGGAGGGAGCCGCTCTTCCTGCAAGTGGTGTGCGTGCACACGCGGACCTCGCGCCTCTTCTCTGCCGATGCGCGGCAGCCAAGAACCCTAAATCCCACTCCCGCTGACCAGGACAATGCGCTTGTACCCATGGTGGGTGAAAAGAGGGAAAGAAAAGAGGGGTTTATACCTTGTGACGTGGAGGGTACACGTGGATGTGAGCCGGGTTGGGGCGGAATCGAGCTCGAGACCGGCTGTGTTTATATTACACAGGGGATCGCGAGGCTAGGGTTTTGTTCCCTTGCGAGAGAGTAATGCGGAAGGTGAGAAGGAGGGATCGGATGAATGCGGGAGGAGCTGGGATCGTCACTGTGAAATCCAGCAGCTAAGCAGGCGCAGGGCCAAATTCCAGAGAATGATTAGTGTAGGCAGCGCGAATGGAGCACCTGGGGGTGGGCAGGGCCACTCTGGAGAGAGCGCGAGCTTGGCATGGAACTTCTCACAGGTGTTTGGGGAGCGCATGTCCGGTGAAGAAATCCAGGAAGGTAAGAGGGAGTTTTTTTCTTCTTAATCAGTGATTGGAATTCCTGTCCTAGCTTACAAGCATACACACACTGAAACGCTCCAGCATAACTTAACTGCATTTATTTTGTGTTCCTTCCTATCGTCTCGCTTCGCTCGAGACGAGAAGGTGTGGGATTTGGTGTCTAGGAGCTGGATGCCAATAGTGGTTTTTTCTTCGAGACTGTAGTTGACACCTGGGTTCTGGATTGGTTGCAGTTGACATTATATCCGCAATCGAATTCGACAAGACTGGTGATCATCTCGCAACTGGAGATCGCGGAGGGCGAGTAGTCCTCTTTGACAGAAGTGATGATAAAGAGGTGCGAAGAGAAAGTCTGGTTTTTTTCATTAACTTCAGTGGTACTATATATCCTAGCTTGTCTTGCTGCAGCTAAAAAACCGCAAAGAGTTAGAAAAGGCTGACCATTCGATACCTAGGCATCCGGAGTACCGCTACTCAACAGAGTTCCAAAGCCATGAACCAGAGGTGCGCTTGCTCTATCGTTGAAGCGTGTTGATGCTACATTACTTTTTTTTTTTGGCTTCCCCAGTTTGACTACCTCAAGAGCCTGGAGATAGAGGAAAAGATCAACAAAATCAGATGGTGTCACACGGCTAACGGCGCTCGTTTTGTTTTATCCACTAATGACAAGACCATCAAGCTTTGGAAGGTAGGATTTCTATTCGGATTAACTTGACGCGTATGTTGCATCCTATGAACAACGAGCAGATCACAGAAAAGAAGGTCAAGAGAGTTACAAAGCTAAACGTGGAGACGCCTGAACCATTGGGTCCTAAGAAGGCCTCGTTGATACACAACGTGGCTCAAAATTTTGAAATTCCTCCCGGTGGGATTCCGTCCCTTCATTTGCCAAAGGTATGCTGCTGCTGCTGCCGCTTTTTCTTCTTGTTGCTAAGCTTTGCTGCAGGTTTCTTGCACCGAGACAGCACCTTTTGCCAGATGTAGAAGAGTTTATGCAAATGCCCATACATATCATATAAATTCGATTTCCAATAACAGGTCAGCTGTTTGCATTGTGGGGCGCGTGTCTGACGCTGGTGCTCTCTTTTTTATGCAGTGATTGCGAAACGTATATTTCTGCTGACGATTTGAGAATCAACTTATGGAATATGGAAATTAGTGACCTTAGTTTCAACATTGTTGATATCAAGCCAGCTAACATGGAAGATCTTACAGGTATAGTCGCATCTCCGGTTCAGTTTTTCATGTCTGACAGGATGATGTTAACCTTTGTACAGAAGTTATAACGTCTGCAGAGTTCCATCCCTCCCACTGCAATACTCTTGCTTATAGCAGCTCAAAGGGAACAATTCGTCTTATAGATATGCGGCAATCGGCTCTTTGTGACCGGCATGCTATATTGTAAGTTCTTGTCTTCTACGCCTGGACTGAAGTTCCATCCTTCCAATGTAGGTTCGAGGAACAGGAAGCTCCTGCAACAAGATCATTTTTTACAGAAATTGTTGCCTCCATCTCGGATATCAAGTTTTCTCGTAGTGGACGGTACATTCTCAGCCGCGACTATATGACATTAAAGGTTTGGCGTTTGTTTTGTTTGCTCGGATCTTTCATTGTTAACGTTTCTTCCTACTTTCAGCTTTGGGACGTGAACATGAACGCCTCTCCGGTTGTGTCTTTCAAAGTTCATGAGTATTTGAGACCTAAGGTTGCGTCTTTCGATGTCGTTCGGGTGGTCACTGACTTTGCTGGTTCTTTTGCGTTGCAGTTATGTGACTTGTATGAGAACGATTCTTTATTCGACAAATTCGAGTGCTGTTTAAGTGGCGATGGCCTCCGTGTAGCAACCGGATCCTACAGGTATGGAGGATTCGAGTTTCCAAGTGTGTGTGTGACGAGCTTTTTCATTGCTTTCCAGTAATTTGTTTCGTGTGTTTGGGGTGACCCCGGGTAGCGATGAAGCGACTACTTTGGAGTGTACTAAAACGCCAAACAGGTACGAGAAAAAGAGAAAGCTTCTCTCCGGAGTGGATTGTTCTAACGGTTTTCGTTGGTGATGAAGGCGGCAAGCACAAACCCCGAGCAGATTCAGCCGTTTCCCTGCCCTCTCTCGAGGGCGGCGACGAGGTGAAGGTTTCTGGAAAGTTTCAGTTCTCGTTTTTGTGATTGATGGTTTCTTCTTTTGCGTTTGTAGAGAATGGAGGCAGTGGCGCCGCTTCTGGGAGTGAGATGAATGGCAGCTACGATTTCTCATCAAAGCTGTTGCATTTGGCGTGGCATCCGTGTGCAAATCTCATCGCATGCGCCGCCTCCAATAGCCTGTACATGTATTATGCTTAAGTAGAGTGAGAGCGAGACAAAAAGAAAGAGAAAAAAAAAACAAACAAAAAAAGGTGAGAGTATCCAGCGATCGATCGAAGAGTTATTTCTTCTTCTTTTTCTTCTTCTTCGTCTTCCTTGCAACAATCTTCTTCGCGAAAGAGAAAAGAAATAAGCAAATGCAAGCAAGCAAGCCATTCTTTGTAGACTGACTTCAAACTTTTCCAGTAATAACCTTGTGTCAATGGAAGTAAAAGCTTATCATTCAAAGGAGCTGCTTAGGTTTTTATTCTTTGCCGCGAGGGAGTGGAGAGGGAATTCCCCCCGATGGCGGCAGCTGCTGCTCCGGCGATCCCAGTGCTTGTGGCTGGAGGAGTAGCAGCTCTCGTCCTGAAATTCTTCTCCAGGAGGCCACCAGCAGCGCCAGAAATCCAGGAAGAAGCATCCGATGATGGTAAAGATGCTTCCTCCGCTCCAGAGGTTCCCCCGATCACTCTCAGCTGGCACAAGATCTGCTGCGCGCTCCAGGCCAAGGATGGAATCACGACGGTGAGTGGATATTTCGATCGATGGTCTCATCACTCGCGATGCGATTGCTCTCTTTCGCTTAGGTGAAGCGCCTGCTTAAGAATCTGAGTGGAGAAGCGAAGGCAGGGAGGCTTCTGGCGATCATGGGGCCATCTGGCTCTGGAAAGACGACCATTCTTAACGTTCTAGCCGGGCAGCTCGCTGCATCGCCTCGACTCAAGCTTACGGGGCTGCTCTTTGTCAATGGAACTCCCTGCGTTTCTACGTCTTACAAGTAAGCTATCGGCTAGCTTAATATTAGTTTTTCATTCATTCTATTCATCGCAGGGTTGCATATGTCCGGCAAGAAGATCTCTTCTTCTCTCAACTCACAGTTCGCGAGACACTCTCCCTTGCTGCTGAGCTTCAACTGCCGGGATCTAGCACTGCTGCGGAGAGGAGTCGCTACGTGGATGACATACTGCAACGCTTGGGGCTGGTAGTTCTATTTTGAACTTGTTTTGTATCATTAAAAACTTCTGTGAGCCATGGAACATTGTAGGTGCGCTGTGCGGACACGCCCGTGGGTGATGCCAAAGTGAGAGGCATCAGTGGTGGAGAGAAAAAGAGGCTGTCGATAGCCTGTGAACTCATTGCCAGTCCATCTGTAATTTTTGCCGACGAGCCAACTACAGGTTTGTTTTGTGCTACGCAGTTTCGGAGTCATTTCTGATTCCTTGGACTTTTTCCCTTGGCCAGGACTTGATGCATTTCAAGCAGAGCAAGTGATGGAAACTCTCAAGAAACTTGCCCAAGATGGTCATACCGTTGTGTGTTCGATTCATCAGCCTCGTGGATCAATCTATTCCAAGTTTGACGACCTCTTATTGCTCTCGGAGGGATCAGTCATTTATGCAGGCCCGGCACAAAATGAAGCTCTAGCATATTTTGCAGGCCTCGGGTTTGCAGTTTATATTTTTCAGCATGAAATCTCTGACAGAAGTTTATCGCAGGCATTCGTGTCCAGAACACGTAAATCCGGCGGAATTTTTTGCCGACCTCATCTCGATCGATTATAGCTCCCCGGAGAAAGAATCAGCCTCAAGAAAGCGCGTGGAAGCTTTTGTGGAAATTTTTGCGACTACACTGTATGCCACTCGATCACTTTCTGGGACCGAGCCAGCTCCCGTAAAGCTTTCCACACAACATGTTACACAGCAGAAGGTTGGGTGGTGGAAGCAGTTCAGGCTGCTCTTTAGACGAGCCTGGCTGCAGGTATGTACGCGTGTGCAGGAACCTTTCGAAGAGCTTACTCCGTTCATTTATTACCAGGCAATACGCGATGGCCCGACAAACAAAGTGCGAAGTAGGATGTCCGTTGCAGCTGCCATGATCTTTGGCTCGATCTACTGGAGAATGGGGCGTTCCCAGACGTCAATTCAAGATCGTATGGGTCTCCTTCAGGTCTGTTTTGAATTGCCTTGTAATGGATTTATGTAAGTTCACTCCTCTCTACAGGTTGCAGCTGTGAACACTGCAATGGCTGCACTGACCAAGACTGTCAATGTCTTTCCTAAGGAACGTGCTATCGTTGATAGAGAGAGAGCCAAGGGAAGCTACGGTTTGGCACCTTACTTGGCTGCGAAGCTCATAGCGGAGATGCCAATTGGTGCTGCCTTTCCTCTCCTCTTTGGTGCCATTCTCTATCCAATGGCTCGGCTCCATCCATCAGCAAAGAGGTGATACCTTGTAGTAAACTACCACTCACTTCCATTCTAAAGTTGGTTTGCATGCGCTACAGGTTTGGTAGTTTCTCAAGCATTGTGACTGTAGAGTCTTTCGCGGCGTCGGCTATGGGATTGTGTGTGGGAGCCATGGTTCCCAGTACGGAGGCAGCAATGGCACTGGGACCATCGCTCATGACCGTGTTCATCGTCTTTGGTGGCTACTACGTGAACTCGGAGAACGCTCCCGTCATGTTCCGCTGGATTCCGCGAGTGTCACTCATAAGATGGTAAGCATTGAATCTACTTTCTCGGCTCTGAGCAATGTCGTTCAATGCAGGGCTTTCCAAGCACTGTGCATAAACGAGTTTAAGGGATTAAAGTTCGAGTGTGACAAACCGTATGATCTTCCCAACGGGGAACAGGTATTTAATACTGATCTTCCTGTGTTTTTGTTCTTGATGCGATCTTGCGCTTATCGAGAAAATGTAACGGCGTGCTGCAGGCACTGGAAAGATTGGGATTCGGTGACAGCACTATAAACAAGGCAATGGTGGAAGAAGGCCGAATTCTCCTCTTTTGGTACACAATGACATACGCATTGATGAGGAAGAACAAGCCTCGGTACCAACGTATTGTAGCACCAGATGAGAGCTCATAACACCGAGTAAGTGGTTTTCAAACAAGAAAGAAGCTCTCTCGCATTTTGCTTTTTTATTTCCCGGCATTGGAATCAATCAAACAATGCAGATATAAAGTACTCAACTCAGCATCGAGGAGAGTCCTGCAGCGATCGCCTCCTTGCCAGCCACGTCAAATGGCTCGTCACCAATGTAGAGATCAAACAGGCAGCGGCACAGGAGTTCGCTCTTGACGCTCCCGACCTCCTGGCCATCGACTGAGAA
This sequence comes from Selaginella moellendorffii, assembly GCF_000143415.4. Lineage (NCBI taxonomy): Eukaryota > Viridiplantae > Streptophyta > Lycopodiopsida > Selaginellales > Selaginellaceae > Selaginella > Selaginella moellendorffii. The sequence goes on along the minus strand of NW_003314365.1, from coordinate 243,005 downwards.
GGAAGAACAGAAAATTGTAACTCGAAGAGCTATGAATTGCGAACTTACTTCTGGTGGACAGGACGTGACCGGGGAGTCGGACCATGTCGATGGCTGTCCCCTTTGGCAGCTTGATATCCTCCTTGAAGAGCTGAGTGAAACTGTGGAGGAGCAAAGAGATGAGATCGAGTGCTAAGAAAGGAGAGAAGCAACAAACCTCTGGAGGAGTTCTTTGTTCTCGGCCCCGGAGAACTTCTTGATGCGTCCGCCAATGGATTCCTCAAAGGCGCTGCGCACGGTGCCCATCTTGAGCTTGCCGTAGACGATGACGAGCCGGACGCTCATCTCCGCATCCATGCATGGCAGCTCCGCCAGCGAGATCGCCTTCTTGTCATCCTTAAGCTTGAGCTCGCGGAGCTTGGCGGCGTTGGCATAGATTCCTGGACGAGCGAGCACACATTGTCAGAGATGGAAGCCAAAAGATGGGAGTTTGAACCAAAGGCGTAGACGACGATGCTCTTGAGGCCCAAGATGCTCTTTTTGCGCAGTCCCGTGCCGGCCAGCTCCAGCTTTGCGCCATCGCTGTCGATCCAAGCAGGGAACTCGGCCCCGGTGGAGGATTCCACGGTGAGAGGAGGAGAGGGGAGAGCCATGGATATGGCGGCAAAGAATGGCGATGGAGAGGGAGGAGGAAGAGAAAGCTTGAGATGAGCATATGAATAATTCACTGCTACCGCGACTGCCGCGGCGGCTGCTGCTGCCATAGCCGCGGGAGGTCCCGGCGATCGACACGGCGGCATGCCACCGCGAGCCATGGCCTCCATTTTCTTTTTCTCTCTCTCTTTCACGGCTATCTAAACCTAGGTAGGAGTTTGTCCTATTACACCCCAGTAGAAAACACGTTGGTCGTTCCTCTTCCATGAGAGCTTCCAAGATATCAACCCTTCAAACATGCTCACTTTAACTACTTCCCCCTCTAGGTACATTGTAAGGAAAATTTGCGATTTACGATATGGTTGAGAGGTTCCACCACCTTGGTCTCTTGGACACTCTATTTTTTCTCCACTTGGGGTTTAGGGCGCGCAGGATTTTAGGCTAGCAAGGAATGGAGAGCGCGGGCGAGGCTGTGGTCTTTCCCTTGCTCAAGGAATGGGTGGATTACACCTACAGGCCGTGCACCATCCCCTATCGATTCCCATCGGATCCGCCACACCAGCCCACCCCCACCGAGATGCTCTGGATCCAGCTCTTCCGCAGATCGATCCCTTCTTTCAGGTTCTACTGTGAGCGATTCCGCACAGATTCTCAAATCGCCTCGCGTTTTGCCCCAGCAAGCGAGCGGAGATGGACGATTCGGTGCCCGACGCAGCTGCCAAGGCGCGTGTGTTTGCATCGAGGTAAGAGAATCTCTTGCAAGTGATGGATCTTATTTTCATGGTTTCTTAGATTCGGGAAGATGCTAGACGATCTAGAGGCCAATCCGGAGAGTCACGGTGGACCTCCTGATTGCATTGTAAGTTTCCTAGAGATCATTCATTCAATCCAATGCCAATCGTGGTCGTCTTACATTTTTTCTTTTCTTCTTCTTTCCTTAGCTTCTTTGTAGGCTTCGAGAGGTATGTCTCCGTGAAACTGGATTCCGAGATATCTTCAAGAGTGTCAAAGTAAGTTGGCCTTTTCTCTTTGTAAAGTGTTCCTCCCTACTTAGTGCGTTTCTCTTTCTATCTAGGACGACGAGAACGCTAAAGCCTTCGTTTTGTTTGAGGAAGTTGTAAAAGCCGCGGACGCCGTAGCTGACGATGGTGGGCGATTGGAACACCTTGTCAAATGCTTGCTCGCAGGAAATGTGTTTGATCTCGGCTCCGCAGAGGTAATCAATCTCTTGAACTATCTAGTCGCTAAAACTCGTGAACTATAGCTCGCAGAAATGTACAAGAGCGATGGCATGTCTTTTGTCAAGAGTGTGGAGAAATTACTGCCTCGTCCTTGGGTGATTGACGATCTAGACAAGTTTAAGCTTATGTGGCTACGTCGATCCTGGAAAAAGGTGAGAATCTGTCATTTCTTGTGTGATCTTTAAAGCGTGCTTTGTTCACAGGCCGTCATCTTTGTCGACAATGCGGGGGCTGATATCATTCTGGGAATCATCCCTTTGGCTCGAGAACTCCTTCGACGAGGTACACAGGTGGCTGCATTCTTTCCATGCTCTCAATCTCAAAGTTTTTGGAACAAAGAAGCCTGTTTTTTATTTGTATGCTTCCTCCTTTTAGGTGGTCCTGGCTGCCAACGAGCTGCCTTCGATCAACGACATCACCTACGCGGAGCTGCTGCAAATCATGTCCAAGGTTTGAAGTCTCGGGTTTTTTGTCGCTTTATTGACTCGTGGCATCGTTTTCGTGTTTTCAAGCTGAAAGGAGAAGACGGAAAGATACAGGGAGTCGATGCTAGCGGCCTCATGGTTATCAACACTGGGAACGACTTACCCGTAAGCTCACTCCAAGTTTTCATCTAGAAACTCACCGAGTGACGACTTTTCAGGTGATCGATTTATCATCTGTGTCGCAAGAGCTAGCTTTCGCAGCCGCTGATGCCGACCTTGTCATTCTGGAGGGGATGGTAACTTCCAATTCATGATCATGCCTGTGATTCTTATCACTGATCATGCTACATTGTTACAGGGAAGAGCCATTGAGACCAATTTGTACGCGCAGTTTCGTTGCGACTCCCTCAAAGTAGGAATGGTACGTAGCTATGTGATGCGTGTGTCAAGGCTCCGAAGAGGTTACTAGGAGAGTTTTTTACAGGTTAAGCATCAGGAAGTGGCCGAGTTCTTGGGGGGGCGACTGTACGATTGCGTCGTCCGGTTCACCGAGGTGATTGCGTGATAGCAAGATTGCAAGTTGAATCTATAGGGGCGCAAGCTATAGTACTTCCAAAATGGGATGAAAGGTAAGCTATGGAATAGCTCCAAGCTCGAGGTATGTAGAAGCGATTATTTTCTTAAAAGAAAGATGGATACTTGCCAAACACTTTCGTGAAGTTCTACCACAGAGAAGCAAGGTGGCGGATGTTGAAAGGAAACGTTTCTCGCAGAGTCCCGTTCCAAAACCTGTGAGCAGCGATCCGGTTGAAAGCACTTGAAGGGTGTGCAATGTCCCAGAAGAGATACTGCGATGGGTTTGAGCAGTAGCTATCGGTGGCATTGCACCATCGTCCACCTCCAACCGGGCAGCAGGGATCCACAGTGCTGGACAATCCAAAAGCACCTGGCTGCTGGATCACACCCATCATCAAGTCGTGGAGATTCGCGTACACGATGTGGAGTCCGAGGTGGGAGGAACTGAAGTCGCGGAGGAGCTGCTGGAGAGCTCGGTTGTAGGCCCGGGCCGAGGACTCCCCGGCTGGCTTGCAGGGAAGAGAGCGCTTCTCCAGTGGCGGACACCCGATGATCGCCGCGGACACCACCACCATCTTGCGAGCTCCACACGAGTAGAGGCGGCGGAGGTCGCGCTCGAGCGATCGCAGCAGCGCGGCGAGGAGCTCGAGCGGAGCTTGGCTCCCGGTGGCTCGCACGGCGTTGGCGACGTCGTTGGTGCCGATGTTGAGGTAGAAGATGGCGCGGGAGATCGTCCGGTGGCCGTGGTGCTGCTCCAGCGTTGTGCTTAGCTGCTCGAAGTCGCCGATTTGCTGCTCAAACGTCCGGATGCCTTGCTTCGAGTGGAGGACAAAGTTCGTGAGATTGGATCATGGCTTTTCTTCTCCTTACCAGGCCGGTGGTGTTGAAAATCCCAGCGCTGGCGGACGCGAAGTTGGCCCCGGTGCTAAAGTTGCCGCGTTTGTCGTGGAAGTTTGGAGGATATGGGAGTCCCAGGAACGAAGCTGTCCAGCAAAGCGTTCTTGAGAGAAGCAAGAATGGAAGAACAAGACGAGAGTTCTCGATACCAATGTAGTCTGTGACGATGAGCCCGTCGCTCCATCGCCCCGTGGATCGCCGGCCCTCGAAGTTGATCCCATACGGCGGGTGATTGCACTTGGCGGAGGTGTTGAAGAAATTGTTGTTCCCGGAGTCGACGAAGGAATCGCCAAAGACGAAGAGCGCAGGAACATCGTAGCGGTGCTGAGGAAAAGGAGCGCCGCTTACGAGCAAAGAAGATCGCAAGAGCGCCAGGAGCAGCGGCAGCATTTCGATCGAATCGATCGATCATGGCGAGAAGAGCCACAGGCGAGCGCGCAGAGATTTAAGTAGTGGAGCATTTCATGCCAAGGCGATGGATGGCATCCGGGAAAGCAAAAAGAAAGAATTTTATAAAACTCCAAGAACCCTAATCTCAAGAGCCCTAGGAGGCGATGGCGGCAGGGCAGCCAGGTGCTGGGGCGGGGCAACCTTCCTCGTCCGCCACTCCAGCGGCGATGATCCAGCAGCTCCAGCAAGGGCAGCAACAGCAGCAGCAGCAGAGCCAGCATTTGGCCGCGCAGATGCAAATGGCGATGGCGGCGGCGGCGGCGGGTCGCAATGGCGGGATGCTCAACAGCGCCGCCGGCCCCCTCCAGCAGCAGCTCCTCAAGCAGCGCCTCGCGGTGGGAGGCGTGGGGGGAGGAGGGGGCGTCCAGGGCAGCGCCGGTGGGATGATCAAACCCCAGCCACACCAGATCCATCAAATGCAGATGATCCAGATGCAAATGCTCCAACAGCAGCAGCAGCAGCAGCAGCAGCAGAGATTGGCGGCGGCGGCAACGGCGGCAGCGGCGATCAAGAGCGGCGAAGCCAATCCCGCCGCTAGGCGCAAGAGGAGGAAGATCGGCGATAGGCAAATCCCCGATAGAGTTGGAGCTCTCCTCCCCGAGTCGGCGCTCTACTCGCAGCTGCTGGAGTTCGAGGGCCGGGTGGACGCGGCGCTGGCGCGGAAGAAGCTCGAGATCCAGGAGAGCGTCCAGAATCCACCGCGCTACCAGCGAACGCTACGCATGTACGTCTTCAATACGTATGCGAACCAGGTAAACAACCACGACCCACACATGGGATACAACCCGGGCGAGCCACCCTCGTGGACGCTCCGGATCATGGGCAGGATCGTCGGGGACGATGGCGAGACCGAGAGCGCCGCCGCCAAGAGCTTGCCATTCCCAAAGTTCTCCTCCTTCTTCAAGAGGATCACCGTCCAGCTCGACCCGGCAATGTATCCCGAGAACTCCACCATCGTCTGGGATGCGTCGAGGAGCACCGGCAACAACAGTGGCGGGATCATCTCCAGCAATGGCAGCGGCGGTGGCGGCGGCAGCGCTCCCGTGGAGGGATTCGAGATCAAGAGGAAAGGCGACAAGGAGCTGACCGCGATCATCCGGCTTGACATGAAGTATACTCCGGAGAGGTACAAGCTCTCGCCGCCGCTGGCGGAGCTCTTGGGTGTGGAGGTCGAGACGCGAGCTCGGATCATCGCGGCTTTCTGGCACTACATCAAAGGGAAGAAGCTCCAGAACCCGAGCGATCCCACCGTCGTCAACTGCGACTTGCCACTCCAGAGAATCCTGGGCGAGGACCGCGTCAAGTTCACGTCCATCTTGAACCGGCTCCACCAGCATCTCTCGGCTCCACAACCCATCCAGCTGGAGCACAAGATCAAGCTGAGCGGCAAGAACCCCGCCGGGAACGCGTGCTACGACATCGTGGTGGACGTGGTGACGCCGCTGCAAAAGGATATGGCGATGTTCTTGGCCAACATGGAGAGGCACAGGGACATCGAGGCCTACGACGAGCTCATCTGCAGCTCCATCCGCAAGATCAACGAGCACCGCAAGAGGAGAGCCTTCTTTCTCGGGTTTAGCAACTCGCCGGTGGAGTTCATCAATGGTCTCATCGCTTCGCAGAGCCGGGACCTCAAGATCATCAATGGCCAGGCCAGCCGGAACGCGGAGAAGGAGCGTCGATCGGATTTCTACTGCCAACCATGGTTTGTGATCTCGATTTGCTTTTTGGCTGTTCTTGTTTCATTGATCGGTCGAAATTTTCGTGCAGGGTGGAGGACGCAGTGATCAGGTACTTGAATCGAAGAACAGCCAGGGTGGCGGAAGCTGCGGCCAATGCGGCACCAGCGGCGGTGGCGTTGGCGACAGCGAATTCTTCCGTGACTCCCAGCTAAAGCTTAGCTTGATTCGAGAAAGAACAAAGAGAGGGGAAACTACTATATCGCTACGAAGAACACTTGTACAATTTTTAATCAATTTGAAGAACCCTAATTCCTTGCTGCTATGCCGACGCCTGGCGGTGGCGGCAGCTACTCCCTGGAGAAATTCAAGCTCTACGAGACGCAATCGGTGCGCTGTGCTTGATGCGATTTGGATTTGTGTGATGATCGATTGCGTTGTTGGCAGTGGTTCTACCTGGTTGCGAGGGATTCCGAGAAGCGGCACTGGAGAATCCTCAAGATCGACAGGACCGAGCCTGCGGAGCTCAATATTGTGGAAGATCCCGTCGTCTACACCAAGCACGAATGCGCGGGGAGCTTGCAGAGGGTCGCCGAGGGCAACAAGGCCACTGGTGGACTCCATCTCGTTACCAAGGCTTACGGCATTGTCGGTGAGCGACCGTTCCTCCTCTAGCTGAGCTCAGCCACGATCGATCGAATGATTGGATCATCTCTTTCTCTTTGCAGGGTTTATCAAGTTCCGCGAATCACATTACATGCTCCTTGTTTCCAAGCGTCGCCAGATTGGAAGTTTGTGTGGTCATGCTGTGTATGCGATCGATGAGAACCAGCTTCTCACCGTTCCTCATCCCACTGTCCAGACCGAAGTAGCAGCTTCCAAGACCGAGCTCAGGTAAAAAAAAAATTCTTCGTTCTGCTCCATCCGTGTTTCTTCGTCCTCTTCCATTTTGTTCTTCTTACAGGTATAGGAAGCTGCTGTCTAGCGTGGATCTCACCAAAGACTTCTACTTCAGCTACACGTACAATCTCATGCACACTCTCCAGAGGAACGCACTAGAAGCGGGTGAAGGTGCGGATAGTAACATTCCTTACGACAACATGTTCGTCTGGAATGCTTTTCTGACGCTGGGAATTCGTCGTCGTCTTGGAAACACCAGGTGGACTGTGGCGCTAGTTCACGGGCACTTTGAGCAGGTACTTGCTACTTGCTCGTTTGCTGTGCTGAGAAGAATTCGGCTTTTTGTCAGGCAAAGCTTTCAATCTATGGTCATGTTTTCTCCCTCACGCTCATTGCACGGAGGTCGCGGCATTTTGCCGGGACGAGGTTCGCTGTTTTCCTTTCTTTGGTTTTTAACTTTTTCATGTTCTTTATGATGACGTGCAGATATCTCAAAAGAGGTGTGAATGATAAAGGCAGAGTCGCAAATGATGTCGAAACCGAGCAGATTGTGATTGACGAGACCAAGCCGGGCCTCATGAGCTCTGTGGTGCAAAACCGTGGATCCATCCCGCTCTTCTGGTCACAAGAAGCTTCTCGCCTCAGTCCAAAGCCCGACATTGTCTGTGAGTGCCTCGGATGCTTTTGATTGCGTATGACTAACAGTTCTTGTGCAGTACAAAGATATGATCCGGTCTATCTGGCTACCAAGCTGCATTTTGAAGACCTTTCACGAAGATATGGCGATCCAATCATAATTCTCAACCTTATAAAGGCAAGTGTAGTCATATTAGCGTTAAGCTCTTATCGTGTGAATCCGGTGTAGACGGTGGAGAAAAGACCGCGTGAAATGATGCTGCGACGTGAATTTGCAACTGCAGTCGGTTATCTCAATCAGATTCTTCCTGAAGAACGTCGTTTAAAGTTTATCCACTGGGACTTCCACAAGTTTGCCAAAAGGTGTTTTGTTTTTCGTTCTTGTCTCACCTCATTGACGCTGTGATTCCAGTAAGTCTGCAAATGTCTTGGCTGTGCTTGGAGCTGTTGCAACTGAAGCATTGGACTTGACTGGCTTCTACTACAGCGGGAGACCATGGAAAGAAAAAAAGAAATTTCAACGTCCGTCTTTGTAAGCTTTCCTCGTGGTCTGAACTGTTTACGGTAACAATATTCTCTGACAGATACACTGGGGGTTCTGAAACGGCAAGCTCCAGCGATACAGTAAACTATGACCGAGGGAGGACCTTGCAATCTGGAGTTTTGAGAACAAATTGTATTGATTGCCTGGATCGCACAAATGTTGCGCAGTACGCATATGGCTTGGCAGCACTTGGACGGCAACTGCATTCCGTTGGAATCACAAACGTACCGCGAGTAGATCCTGACAGTACCATAGCTGCAGCTCTGATGGACATGTACCAGAATATGGGAGATGCATTGGCTCTTCAGTATGGTGGCTCCGCAGCTCACAACACCGTAAGAACCATCGACGCTGATTAGTCTTACATATAGTGCTGCTGCCAGGTGTTTCCTGAGAGGCATGGGAGGTGGAAGGCGACCACGCAGTCTCAAGAGTTCTTGAAGTCAATTAAGCGGTACTACAGCAACACTTACACTGACGGCGAGAAGCAAGACGCGATGAACTTGTAAGCACTTGAAATGTTTCCTCTTTTCCTTTTTTCACGACCATGTGTCTGCCCAGGTTCTTAGGCTACTTCCAACCGCAAGAAGGAAAACCAGCTCTGTGGGATCTTGATTCAGATTACTACCTTCATGTCGCTGGCTGTGGCGAGGAATTGTTTGAAGATTTCGTCTTGTAAGTAATTAATTTATTAGTGTGGAGATGCTCAGTAACCAGCTCGTGGTATTTTAGGAAGCCGTCGCCGAAAGTTGAAGCCAGCAGCTCAAAAACGACGATTTCAAAGCTATCGACTTCCAATGACGAGTCCACTCGGTTGAAGCTGACATCATTTGATAAAATCATGCAGGTGACGAGCGGATTACTGAAGGTAGTCTGCACTCAGAGTGATTCAGATCCGAAAGGAACCTGCACGGCCCCTGATGCTGCGTAAGTATAAGCGGAATGGAATAAGAAATAGCTAACCCCGTAATTCTACAGAGAAGTGCAGTTAAAGAGTCCCAACTGGCTGTTTGGCCAACGGAAGCATGAGGAGCCGCCAGCAGTTGTGGCGTCAGAGCCATTGCAAAAAGAGAAGCAATCTGAAGTTTCTACGGAGGACGATTGGGTAGGACTGGTGATGCCTTCCGAACAGGATGTATCTGACAGGCAAGAGCTCAACTCTTTGTCTTTCTTCGTCTAAATTGGTTTTCTTGTTAGTCTATCCCTTACGACGGAGTCAGAGAAATGGTATGGGAGCGATCTTCTTTTTGGAACTGTCGAAAATAGCCCGGCTTATCTGCACTACGCTCAATTTTGCGAGGTACGGTGTCCCTGTTATTACTGATTAGATGAGTGATGGTAGTGGAAAGTATAGCAGGTTGGAAGCGTCAATCCCTTTGATCGTGGCACGGACGAAACAGACTACTTTTGTGACAACAATCAAGACGACGGGGACGTTGCATCAGCCATGGAGGCTGCTCTGGCCGAGTTTGATGAACTTTGTGCTCTAGATTCATAGGCTACTACCAGGTAAGAATCGGGCGAGCGTTCTCTTTTCCAAACTAATTTTCCTTTTAGGGGGAAGTTAATGGTTCCAAGGCATAGGGTTCTTCTGCCTAATGCCCCGAGGCCATGCGAACAAGCGGCGTGTGCGCAGGGGAGTCCATTTCCATCCAGGTATGCAATCACAGGAAGAATAAGGAAGGAGGTTTAAAAGTAGAACTTCTTGCGGAGCTTAAAGCGTGCGCTAGAACAAGGGACCTTGACCGAGGGAGAAAAATTCACTCTTTAATCAGTGTGCGTGAAGAAAGATCCAACGTTTACTTGGCCACTGCCCTCATCAACATGTATGGAAAATGCGGCATCCTGGCCGAAGCTCGACGTATTTTCGATGGAATGCCGTCTCACACGGTTGTATCATGGACTGCGTTGATTCTGGGACTTGTAGAGAATGGCCAGGAGGTGGTGGCCTTGGAAACGTTTTCTCACATGATATCCTCGGGAGCGGTTCTTCCGAATTCTCGAACCTATGTAGCAGCATTGAAGGCTTGTAGCCGTCTGGCAGCGATGGAAGGCAGCAGTGCAATGGACGGTAAGGCTGTCAAGGTGAGCTCCTTGGAAAAAATAATGTTTTTGCATTGCGAGCTTCTTAAAACTAGTGGCTGCTGTGTTTCAGACTTGTATGTGGCGAGCATTCTTATAGATGCGTACGCCAACTCCGGAAGCTTGGTAGACGCTGGAAGAGTCTTCGACTCGATGGGGTGCCGGAACGTTGTGTCGTGGAATTCACTCATACTGGGGCATGCTGAGAACGGTGAAGAAGATGTCGCTTTGAAGTTACTTGAGTGGATGCTGTGCAACAACTCTTGCAAGCCGGACGGTCGGACATTCCTTGCTGCAGTGAAGGCTTGCACAAATCTGGCAGTGAAGGAAGCGGTTCGTGAAAGCGACGAGACAGTCGCCAAAGTTCTCTCTTTGGAAAAGGGCCTGGCAGTGCATCTTCAGCTGACAAGGTGTTGCAAAGACCAAGACGACATCTTCATTGCCAACGCACTTGTCGACATGTACGCAAAGTGTGGGAGCTTGGCGGATTCTGAGAGGGTCTTTTACGGCATGAAGAATCTCACGGTCGTGACTTGGACTTCGCTGATGCTCGGTTACGTTGACAATGGCCGACAGGAACTGGCCTTGGAGCTGTTTGTGTCAATGGCAAACCTTGGAGCTGTTTGTCCACCCAATGCCAGGACCTTTGTGGCAGTACTCAAGGCTTGCACGGGCATGGCAGAGAAAGAGGAGGTGACAGTGGTGAACGACAAGTCTTACAAGCAGCTCTCTCTGGAAAAAGGACTGGCTCTTCACTCGGAAGCTGCGAGACGTGGCTGTGACATCGAAGTGTTCGTCGCAAACACCTTGGTTGACATGTACTCCAAGTGCGGGAGCTTGGAGGACGCAAGCAGGGTGTTTTACCGGATGCCACACCGGAACGTGGTGACGTACACGGCGCTGATAACAGGTTTCTCCGAGACTGGTGAAGCGAAGCTCGCTCTCGAGCTGTTTTCGCTCATGAAACGAGACGGAGGCTGCGTTCCGGACAGTAAAGCTTTTGCGGCTGTGCTCAAGGCCTGCGGCGGTGCCGTCGACTTGCAAATGGCGAGAGAGGCTCACGCAGCTGCTTGCAGGCGTGGCCTCGAGAGCGATCGACTTGTAGCCAACTCCGTGGTAGACACGTACGGTAAGTGCGGAAGAATTTCCTGCGCTCAGCATGTCTTTGACACGCTGTGTTGCAGAGATACAGTGACTTGGACTGCTCTTATTGCTGGATATGCCCGTCAAGGCGACACCGATCGAGTACTGGCACTTTTCCATGAGATGGAAACAGCGGGGTCCCGACCAAACGGTACGACTTTTGTGTCTTTGTTGGCCGCGTTCAGTCGTGCGGGGCTTGTTGACTCTGGGAAACTTTGCTTTCAGGCAATGCGTTCTCGGTACGGGGTTGATCCGGGCATGGAGCACTATCTGTGCATGGTGGATTTGCTCGCACGGGCCAACTTAGTGGAAGCTGCCGTGGAGACTCTGGAGCGAATGCCATTCAAACCCGAGGCGCTGGCTTGGAGAACAGTCCTGGGCGCGTGTCAAGATGGAAACTTCGGAGCCGGGAAGATTGCTTTCGAGTCACTGGTGGGAGCCAAAGGAGATCACGCGGCTGCTTACGATTTGATGGCGAACATCCACAGCTGCCTGGCGAGATCTCTGCACCGGTGAGAAGGTATGTGTGCTGCCGCTACTAAAAGTCGAGGTTCTACTTTGTCTCGAAGGTGACGGGTTCCAACAGGCGTGACTGCTGCGTCGGTTTTAACAGGCGTGACTGCTGCGTCGGCTGCTCGAGTCCCCACCACACTCACGGATTCCTTCGCAGATACAATTGATCAATCCAAAGACTTCGTCGACTGCGGATCGTGACGTGATTCCTCGCGAGCGCACCTTTCCTTTCTCGCGTGTCAGCTTTTACTCGGTGAGTGGTGGCTTTCTTTCTCTTCTTCGAGTCTCTCGAGCTAAAAAAGCTTTCTTTTCTGCAGGAGAGAGAAGAGAAGATGATGCGTTTGTATATGCGTCTAGCTCGCCTTGGAGCCATTATAGCTCAGGCTCGTAGCGTTTGCTGGAGCAAGACATGGCAACAAATGAAAAAATTTCCATGAACTCGCACAGATGCTCTCTTTTGTTGTGTTGCGTGACTTGTGATCCAGCTTACTCCACGTGATTCCCATGTCTCTCGCAGGATGGCGAGTTTTGCTCGAAAAGAAATTGTTGCGCCATCGCTGTCACACCAGAAGCTTCTCTCGAGATTTTCACGTAATCCGGTTTTGGATGAGTTCGTTCGTTCTACTCCACCAAGCGGGAAGTTAAAAAGCAAAGAAAATTTATGTCTCTGTACGAAGATGAAAGGAAAACTTGTAAAGTGTGCATGCGTGTAACTCTCCTCGTCCATCCGTCAAAGATGCGATTTCCATGTGTTGGGGGACACAGGCATATTCGTTAGTTTATATTAGGGCAAGGTGGAACCCTTCCCCGGGCAGAGCCAAGGAATAGAGAATCAAAGTCTTTACGCTAAAATATTTGGCACATTTGGGGAAGGAGAGGGTGAAAATTATATGCCAACCAACCAACCATATATGCGGATATCTTCACATATAATCACCAAGTGCTGTACGAACCCTGGCGGCGGAGCCGCCTCGTGGCGCCACGACAGTCCATCCATTTTGGGATCCACTCGTCCATCTCCGCGTTTTAACTAGGTACCACCTTCTAAATCTTTTACTTGCCCATTTTCTTCCTTCTCTTTTTTTACTTTAACCTTGCGAGGTTGTTGTTCCTTGTGCGCCTTTGGAGTGTGCTTGGTTTTTTTCCCCCTTGATTTTTCTCCTCCTCCTCCTCCTCCTCCTTCCTCGAGCGCTTAGGGTTTGTGGATCTCGAGCTCGACGGCGGCGCTCTCGCCCTGGAAGAAATCTGGTAAGCGAGCAAGCGCTGGGAATTCTCCCTCCCATACTCTGCTGATCTCTCGTGTCGCGCGCTAGGTTTTCCCTTCCCCGCCATAGCTGCTAAGGAGGAACAAGCATGACGCGCAAGTGCTCCCATTGCGGGCACAATGGACACAACTCGCGGACGTGCCCCGATCGCGGCGTGAGGCTGTTTGGAGTGAGATTGACCGAGGGGATGCGCAAGAGCGCCAGCATGGGCAATCTCCTGCATTACAATCCCTCCGCCGCCACGCCGGAGCCCTCGGATTCCGGAGCTATCGCCGATGGTTACGTCTCTGATGGACTCGTCCAAACATCCAGCAATGCTCGCGAGAGAAAGAAAGGTGAGTGAGTGGTAACTTAGATTTCTTCCTTTGTTCTTCGTTTCCACTCACAAAGGAGGGCTTTTCTTGGCTTGCAGGAGTTCCCTGGACGGAGGAAGAGCACAGATGCTTCCTCCTGGGCTTGCAAAAGCTCGGAAAGGGCGATTGGAGGGGCATCGCCAAGAACTTTGTGACGACGCGGACTCCCACGCAGGTCGCCAGCCACGCGCAAAAGTATTTTATCCGGCAGAGTAATCTAAGCAAGAGGAAGAGGCGCTCCAGCCTCTTTGATATCTCTCCAGAGGTGGTAAGTTGTTCGATTTGCAAGAAGGAATTGCGCTCAAACTTTGGCTTCCAGGATGTCGCAGCTGCTACTGGTGGATTTGACTCCTTCACCAGTCCTGTTCTAGATGCGATGCCGCCACCACCACTCCGCCAATTGAGCAGCGGTCCAGCGCCAGCATCCGTCGCTCCAACATTTCGCGAGAGCTTGCAGCCGTTCCCAGTAGCGATGGCCCTCGATTCCGTGAAGGAGGAGGAGGTGATGGACTCGAGCGAGGGAGACACCACCAACGAGGAAACCAACAGAAGTTCGTCGACGACAAGAGCAGCCCCCGTCGCCTTCCTCCACCCGGTGCCCGTCCCAATTCCCGTGGCAGTGCCGGTGTGGCTGGGCCTCGGCCCGTGCATGGACCGGCCTCCAGCTCCATCGCCATCGCTATCCTCCTCCTCCAAGCTCGTCCGGCCAACAGCCAGCCTCCCAAGAGCTCCGGTGAGGCTCGACAGCGGCGAGCTTCCGCAACTGCGGCTGGGACTGTCGGTGGAGCCGCTCAAGCTGGACGAGCCATCGACGAGACACTCGGCCTTCCACTCCAAGAGCTCCTCGTCCTCGGCTTTCAGCAGCAATTTGCGGGACCGCAACAACGTTCCAATCAGCGTCGTGTGATTCCACCGCTCGATCGATCTCTCTCGTCTCGATCGAAGCAGCAGCGAGCAGCAGCGAGCAGAGATTTCTAGTCTCGCAACTCAACTTTGACGAAACGATTCTTTTCTTGCCTGTGAATACGTGTTGTAGTTTACTTCTAGGCACTGGTGATGACGTTCTTCCGAGCACCTTTTATCTTATAAACTATGATTCACATATGATTCTTTTTTAGGGCTCTTTTAACTACCAGAAGGAATCGAGCGAGTGAGAGAATCTCGCCTCCTTGTCGCGCTCGATCGCCATCGCTCGCTCTCGATGGCGGAGGAAGGAGAAGAAGTCAAGGGCGACGAGGTGAGATTGTTGCGTGATGGAGAGGGAAATGTGGATGATTTGTTTATTTTGCGATGGATCAGGTGAAACAAGGGGAGCAACAAATGGAGAAGAAGGAGGAGGTATCGCCGCAAACGACAACGACGGATCTTTCCACATCGGAGGGGACTAAGGATGAGGCGCCCCAGGTCTTCGTTTTAAGCGACTTTGTTATACTTTTTGGATCTAAATTCGTGTCGCGACTGGGAATGTAGGCCGAGGAAAGGCACCAAGTCATGTTTCACATCGAGGTGGGATATCGTCACTAAACATCTTAGATAAGATGAAACGTTGTTTCTCTCTTCCCTCCTTTCCGTGTTCTTCACACAAATGGCCTTGCTTTTTCTAGGAAACGATGGAGGAGATTGGTGATCTCCAGTCAGAGAACAAGGTGCTGGAGAAACGCCTGCTGGCTCTGCAGAAGCGACGCTCGACAATTGGAACCAAGCTCTTCCTCGAAGGTGCCGAGACACTGTATCAGGCTGTGAGAAAATCCTTGTTTTATCTCTTTCGAAGTGTTTTATCCTTGTTTCTTGTTTTGATTGGCAGCGGTTGACTCAATGGAAGAATCTCAAGGAAGAGATCGACCGGCTGGTTCTCGAGTACGACGAGAGGATTGAGGACATGCAAGAGCAAGTGAGGGAGAAGCAAGAGGAAGCCAAAGCGATGCGCTCCGAGTTTCTGGCCTACAAGTGGCAGGTTCTTTCGTTGTTGCCTTGCTGAAATTATCTTGCATGACAAAACAACAAACTGTAGCCGCCAGCTTTTTCTTTGATTCTTTCTTTCAGCTGAAACTAACGAAATGCACGATCTGACTCCAGTGCAGATGGCTAGGGAAGCCGAACACAGCATAACTGGAAAGCCTCTGAAGCCTAAGCTACTCGCAAAGGTAGTATACTTTAGACTAACACTGGTACGGGACGGAGCATTGACGAGGGGAATTTATTGCCAGCTCCAAGCCGAAGAAAACGATCTGGATGCAGAGATTGAAACTCTGAGGATTCAGGGGAAGCAGCTCAAGACTCAGCTGAAAAAGCTGGAGCAGGCATTATGGAAGAAGGAACAGCTACCTGGCGGCCTTCACTTGGTCGACTTCGAGCAGCTCAAAATCGAGAATGAGTCACTCAACGAGAAGGTAAACTCCCACTTTACGAGGTAAACGATCTCCTTTCTCGTCGTGTTTGTGTGTGTGCAGCTATCGAAGAAAAATGACGAGCTCTTCCAGCTCAAGAAAAAGAGCACGCATGTAGTTCACGTGCTCACTCATGTTCGTGAGAAGCTCCAGTACGTCCAGAAGGAGACCGAGGTATAAGTAGCTACGTTTCCTGGTTTCGTGACGAAGTTTTATGGTGAGTGACAGACTGATGCAAAAGCTTTAGAGACTGTGGACTCTGAATTGCTGGCCAAGCGAAAAGAACTGCACAGGGTGAAGGCTATGTGCAAAACTCTCCGAGCTAAGATGGCAAAGATGCAGGTTCGTCCACGTCTCCACTCCATGCTTTCTCTTTCTCTGCTTTTACTCTTTACGGGTCCTTTTTTTTTTTTTTTATAATCGGAACAACTGATGATTCTTTGCTACTAAACAGGAGGATATCGTAAATGTGACAAACCCCGCGCTGCTGGACGACTTGGAGCTCCACAAAGAAAACGTGGAGGCGTTTGAGAGGAAGCTCCGAGAGCTCAAGGGGCGGCACGCCGTGCTGACGAAGAAGAACAAGGAGCTCCACCGGCAGCTCCAGGACTCGCTCACCATGGGCAATTACGTGATCGGCAATCCCATGCAAGCCGAGACCACTGGCCCGACCAACAGCTTGAGGTGGGGATCCAAACGCGACGTGCTCAAGAAGAAATTCTCGGGAGCTCTCAATCACATATGATCGTCCAACAAGTAAGCCAAGCTTTTCTCTTTTTACTCTTTCTCTGTTTACTCTTCACTTTTGGCTAGAGCTCGTTCGCTTGGAACTCAGGTACTTCTTTTTCTTGGAGTCAAGAAAAAGAAGATAAATGTGCTGGAAGAGATTTACCGCTGCTACCGTACTCCATTTACTGCGATGGTGCTAAGCTTTTGCCAGGGCCTAGCTAGCCATCGCGCGAGCTATGGAAGAAAAGAAAAACTAAATAACAGTACCAGGTACTACTGTTGCTACTGCTGCTCGAGGAGAAAGTTTTCCACATTCCACCAATTCCCGCGTTGGTCTTGTTCGTTCTCCTCGGAATGGTGGACGAATGGATCCAAAAAATCCAAGCCAACGGTGTGCTGCGCTGCTGCTGCTACTGTCAATCGAATTTTGTGGAGTGGAATCGCTCCGCTGCTAGCCATCTCGATCAATCGCCTCTAGCACTCTGCAAATTTAATGGACTGGTGGTCACTGTGTTTGTAGCAAGACACTAAACGCTCGCACGAACGAGTCGTCGATAATGCGATTGCGTTGAGATTCCCTCCCTCCATGCTTCCTCCCACTTGGAAGAAATGGTTTTAACTGGGGCGTTGACTGGGCTGGCTGTGTTGACTGGCAGCGCCACTGGATTCGAGGTGGCGCGAGCGATCCATCGTCGAATTTTACAATCATGGCGCGCGAGGTTTCTCTCGCTCTTTCTTACACTGATAACAAGGCGCGCGCGAAAAGGCCGAGATTTTCATTAACATTTGAAGAACCCTAAAAACAGGGGAGTCAAATCCCACTACGATCTCCGATAAGACGACGACGAATTGGAGGAATTCCAGAGCTTGAGCTTGAGATCGAGATCGTAGCTGTGCTGCTGATGCTGGTAGCCGCTGCTGGAGGAGCTACTGCTCAGCAAAATGTTGGTACCGTGACACTTGGATTGCTGCTGCTGCTGCTGGTGATGATGGTGGGAGACTGCCGGAGGGATGATGGGCTGCCCGGACGAGCTCGGGATCGCGAAATTCGTCCTGGCCTTGGCGCCTCGCAGCTTCCTGGCCGCCGCATCGTAGGCCCTGGCAGCGTCCTCTGGAGTATCAAACGTTCCCAACCAATGCCGGCACCTCCCAATCCTGTCCCGAATCTCCGCGGACCATCGCCCCCACGGCCTCTTCCGGACTCCCCGGAACACCCGACCGGGATTCGCCGCTCCAGTAGCGGCGCTAACCGCGGCGCCATTTGGAGGATCCGGGGAAGACGATGCAAGCGAATAGCCCGCCGCCGCCGCCGCCGCTGCTAAACTGTCGATGGTGGTGTGGCTCGTCCTCTTGGAACTCAAGCTGCGATCCAAGTCCAGCTCGCTGTGGCCGCGACGGCTGCCGTAAAACGTATGATCGTCCAGGAAACAGTGGCCGTGACTTTCGGAGAAGTGTTCTTGGCCGACCATGAGATCCATGTCGTCTTGTCGGCTGCTGTCGGGGACGCTGCAGCGATAATTGGTGGTGGCGGCGGCGTTGTAGCGCGGCGTCACTGGATGATCATGATGGTGGCGGTGGTGGTGCGAGGAGGAGGAAGAAGTGGAATCGGCGGTGGCGCCGCCTCCGCCGCCAAAGAGGATTCTTTGTCCCACCACTGCAGCGATGCCATCCAAGCTGCTGCTACTGCTGTGGCCGGGGGATGGAATTGGAGAGGTGCAAGGATTGTGATCCAGCGCTAGCGCATCGAGCTGGCTGCAAAACTCTTGATCGTGGCGGCGGGGCCCTGCAGGACGAAGATTGAAAGACGATGATCCGGCAGCTCCTCCAGCGTATAGCAAGTGATCGAAGCTATCATGGCAATGGTCTTGATCGAACAACATTGGCGACGATGGAAAGGAGCGGGGCTCCTCCTTGATTCCAGTGAGAACTTCATGCAAAGCCATCGCGTTGTGCGACGAGTGTGACTATATCCTCCCTCGAGAGAGAGAAAGAGAGAGATCGTAGAGCTATAGCTAGAGAAAATTTCTCTGTAAGAAACAAACAAGAGGTCTTGATCAGTTAAGTAGCAAGCAGGCTTTCCCCAGAGCGTGTCATTGCCCAGCTTGCACCAGGAATCAAAGCGAAAAAAACTGTCATATCTGATCTTTTTTCCACTCGTTCTTCCTCACTGAAAATACTGAGAAAAGAAAACAGCAGGAAATGGCTATCCAAGAGAAATGGCGAGTGAAAACTACAAAAGTTCCATCTTTCTGCTAGCTAAGCTGCTGCTGCCTGTCCCACTCACTCGCACTTGCGATTGCTTGTGAGAAGCTCTCGCGCGGCAGAGAAAACAGTAAGGAGAACAGCGCTGGAAAACTCGCAGAAACTCGCAGACTTGCAGCAAGAGCAGGAGGAGCAGCACTGTGTTTCTTTGTGGCGAAGGAGTGTGCGAAGAGATTATATAATCTGAAGAGAGAGTGACAACGACTGTGCTCAAGCAGCAAGCAGTGCAGCAGCAGCGGCAGGAATGGGGTATTGCATTTCTCTCGCTCGACCTTAGCTTTCAATCAATCACCACGAGAATCAGAGCAGACACCACCAGGCTTGAAAAGGCACAAGTTTTTTCTTTTTGCCGAAAGGAATCCCGGATTTCTTTTCTCTCTTCCCTGCAGATTTTCTCGTCAGTCAGCTCAGGGAAGAAGGGAAATATAAAAGAAAAAAAAGCCAAGTGTAACCAGAGGGACGAGCGAGAGAGAGAGAGAGAGGAACGAACACTATCAGCCGAAAAGCCCGAGTCTTTGTTCATTCAATGTGGAGCGAAAGTATCTATCTTTTCTGAAGCGAGGGCGATGGGCTACGCGTGGTGGTATGTGTGCATTGCATGCTGGTGCTGAAAATGGCTCGCCTGGAAAGAGACGTGAGTACCCATAGGGAAATGTAAAGGAGAGAAAAGAAACATTTTAGAAGAACCTGAGAAAACAGAAGAACCTCCTGAGACTTGAGTCGTTTGTGAGCGGCGAGCCTCGGTTTCACTTAGCTCGCTAGCTACTTGGCTCATTTATCGTTGCTCAATTGCTATAGCCGTGCCAAATTGGAGTTTTGGTGGGGTACTCACTCCTTCCCATGGAGCAGCCAAAGACCCTCCTCCCCACAGTGGAAACGGTGAAGCTTTGACAAAAGCTTCGCTCTCTTTCGTTTGGGTCTGTTCCACCACCACGTACCTACATCCGAGTTTTAAAAAAGATTACGTGCTCTTCACAGCGACAACAAAGAGAGAAGGCGACTTACACGACCTCAGGCGTAAATGGACGATGAATGGCAAATCATACGCCCGAATCTCGCCGCCTCACTAAATTCTCGATCGCAAGCACGTGGATTTTCTTTGATCTTGAACTTAAAGCGCAAGTTCTTTTCCACATTGTCTGGGAACTTAGTGATGTGTACTAAAGAGCAATAGCAAGAAAAAAAATGAAGCACGGGTTACCTTGGTTGCTTTCGTTCACATTTGCACTTGACAAGTGTTATAATCGAGCACGCGCAGCGATCGGATTAACACGGCAACACAGCATTGAAACGTTGAAAATTTTGGAGCGAGATGTACGAAGAGAAGGGACCACTCACTGACTGAATGGAGAAATGCACCTCATTGTTTGGAAAAAGGAAAAACAAAAACACTCGATTGGTAGCTGCAGAAGAAAGAAACGCTTTTTAAATGCCACTCGAGGCACTTACTCCCGATTAAATCCATTGCTCGAGCTCAGCCTTATTTATCGTGAAAGAGCTTGCACAGCAGTGACCACCCCCTCCGTAGGACTGTGCACAGGTTAGCATTAGTCATTCATAGCAACGCAAACTCAAAGCTTTCCAACCTGAGATATACCCGTTGTGTCATCGTCTATGCTTCGAAGGCTCACTTTCAGAGTGTCTGGATCTCCAAGTTCTTCGACTTCATAAACCACCGCACCGATAGGCCTAGAAAAGAAGAGGAACTTACGGACTCGCTGTTGAAACACGATGAGAACCTTAAGCCAGAGCGAAGACTTTTCTCCGCAAGCTGATGTCCGAGATCACTTCTAAGCTCCTGTGCATTGTCTGCTCTTACACCCTGTGGAATGAAGCTCGCCGTCCGTAAGACAATGACTGCGTGAAAAAATAAACTTACAAGAAAACGCCCAAACTTGCCATTTCCAATCTCGATTTCAAAAGAGTTTTCGAGAATAGAGCGTATAATTTCTTGATGCACTAACATTCTTTGCTTTCCTCTCTCAAGAACAGAGTCAATATCAAGTTCCAGCAACTGCAAAATGCAGAAACTAAATGTCTTTGCCAGAAAAAAACAAAAGAACTACCTGGTTGAAAATTGAAGGATTCAGCACGGCGTTGTACTCCAGCTTCAAATCCTGGATACCGCTCGAAAATGCCTTGCTCTCTGGAATGCTCCAGCGCCAAAGGTCGCCATCCTCCACATACTTGTACATCTTTTGCAACTTGTGCTCTCCACTCCAAAGTTCTTGTCACAATAAACGAATGCCGTCTGTAGAGAAACAAAACTGGCCGAGCCATGGATTTACCTGGAAAACGCTCCGAAAAGTAATCATAAGCAATCGTAGCTCCACTTCGATTCATGTCAATGACTGAATGGAGATTTTGTGGCGCACGGTCTTCACTGTGAAGCTTGTCGAGTGCCGTCTTGTGGTGATCCAACACCACAACTCTGGATACATAGAAATTCACAAGAGAAGTAAAAAAATAATCGAGAGATCGAGAAATCAATACGCACTCTTTAGCTTTACTGCAAAGATCTGTGACGAAACCGGCAGGACCGACGAAATCTAAAAGGTAAAACACGTCGACTTCCTCGACGGGCAGCTCGTCCACCCTGACAACACAAACCAGCGGAAATCAAGAACACGAAATAGGACATCTACAACCTGAGTGGACGGTAGACAGCATTTGGAAAGAATCGCGCAGCCTTGCCGATGGCCTGATGATACAGATGCGCTGCCAGTGCCGCAAACACTCCATCCGTGCAGGGGTAGTGATACAGGATCGCCGCGAAAAGCCGCATTGTCCATAAACCCTAAAATCCTGGCTCGAATTTCACGTTTTTGCTTTTAATAAAGTTTTTCCCGCCAATTGCCACTGATAAGATTGTTTTAGAATTTGAAAGGGAAATTAATATTATTTATAATATATTAATTCAAGTTAATTTATATGTATCTCTTAGTCTATATTTAACTTTATATTACAGTACATAATGTTAATAATAATTATTTTTTCAATGCCACTCATTTCTTCTTTAATGCACTTTGGGCTGCAGATTATTTCCATAACTCATTTTTGGTGTTCTTGACTAGAAGATTGCCAATAAGGTATTGCCTGTTGAGGCAAGAGAGGCCGCTACTAATATTAAAAGTTATAATTTTGTAAAGATGATATATAACGATGCCATGGTTTTAGATTTTGGATGGGAGCAAGAATTAAACAAAAGGTGTGTTAGTAAAGACTCTCAAGTTTCTAGAGATTACATTCCAGGTAGAAAAATTCTATATCCTCTTTTTAATAGTGTTTACAATGTTAACATACTATAAATTTTTAGTTTTTTTTATTATTATAGATCATCTATTTAGCCTATAGAAATTTTATATAAATATTATTTTTTAGAAAAATAAAAAATATGTAAGGGTTACATTAATAATAAAATTTACATTGAAATAAGTACTTAAATTAGTTCTTCTTACAAATTTTCAAAATATTTCAAACTCTTAATAATGCAAAAATAAAATATTTTACTCTAGACAGAATATTTAAGTACAAATATGAAAGTTTTCTTTATTTAATTTTAAAAGAGCAAAATAATATTATTAACTTCAACAAGCATATAAGTAGTTAGATTTTTAAACCAAGTATATAGAATTATCAAGTTTAAAACTAATAAAATTATGACAAACCTTTTCAAACTAAAAAATATTTTATGTATATACATATATTTTTTTAATAAAATTATATCATTTTATTTAATATCAATGTGTCAAGAATCTTTTTTAAGTGTTTTTAGTTTAAATAATTATTAACAATATCTTTAGTAAACATGACAAAAACTTTATATCTGCATCATTAGCACAACTTTTATAAAGGAATTATAATTTTTTTCAAATAATTATATAATATATCTAACTTTTATTTATTATTGAGATAAGTTATACTTATTATTTCAAATAAAAATTAATAAAAAGTTAATTTTTATATTTTAGAAATGTTACAAAAACTTTTAAATACTAATGCTCTTAGTGCTGCTGAAAGCATCAAATAAGTTAGAAGTTAAATATTAACACTAAATTTTATATTTATCATTAAAACGCTTTTATTTATTTATTTATTTATTTATTTCACCAATAAAACATTTTCATCCTGGTCTAATTAACACTACTGTAAGTTGTCTTGTTCAACAAACTTATAAAGTATTTATTTAAAAAAAGAAAAATGTTAAAAATAATTATCATATTTGAATATTAAAATCAATTGTCACACTTTGATGAACTAATTTTGAAGAAACTACCTTGTTGCTCCCAATCTTGTTCACAAGAAGATCAAGCCAATTCATCCAGGATATCCCAAGCCATCGGTACACACATTTCGGCCAACTCTGCTTAGAGAACACGAAAGAGAGAAGAAATGTGTTCTTTTCCATTCTGTTTAGCGGCAGAGCGGACGGCTGGGATGGCGGCTGAGCCGGCTGGCAAGCGTCGCGGGAACCAACTCAAACCGTCCACAGAGGAACAGATTTTGTAGGGTTTGCGCCTGGATTCCACCGGGGCTACGCTGGCGGCCGCGAGGTAGTGTGATCGCGAGTGACAGAGTGGATTGGATCGATGGCGCTGCCACACGGGATTGCCGGCACAGGAATCGGGAGCTTGTGTGGGGCGAGGTGACCTGAGAGGGATTGATGGATGGATCTGCAGATCGCCTCGTTCTAGGGCGTGGGATTTGCTAGAGGATGGGGGCGAACAAAGGACGAAGGGCGAAGAATCTGTTTAGATACTATGTGGCATTCGACAAGGCCGCGACCGATCAACCCGAAGTGATCGAGAAGCACGTCTTTTACAATCGCGAGAAGGGGATCCAAAAGACAGTGTACTGTCCTGGAGTTTCGGACAAGAGCATGGTCACTATTCCCGAAGGCAAGGAAAACCAGCGCCAAGAACAGCAAGAAGCCAGTGCTGCTGTTACTGCCACCGTCCCCGCCGCTGCTCGAGGTGAAAGCCAAGATCACGATCAGATGAAAGCGGACGTGCAAACTTTTGGCAGCTGCGAGCAAAGAAGTGATGCAGCGGCCCAAGCTGATCTTTCTGATGCTCCAGAGACCGGTGACTCGTCTTTGGATCATCCTGGACCGGGCAATGCTCCTTCTTCGCAGGAGAGCGATCGTGCTGATGCTGCCTCGGCTTTCCAGCGATGGCGTCAGTTCCATCTCCAGGTATTCACTCTGTCATCTTTCAAGGTTCTCAATCTCTATACTTCCTGCTCTTTTGCAGAGAACTTTCAACCAAGAGCTACGAAGAGTGAATGAAGTCACTCGCAAGGACGAAGCCAGCATGGCCATGGTTGAGCAGGAACGAGCTCAACGGGAGAAAGGATTAGCTCACGCTCTGGCTGAATCGGCTTCATTGCGTGCGCAGCTCTCGGCTAAAGAACAAGAAATTCAAGCGCTTCAGACTCAAGCTCGCATGCCTGTAAGTTGTGATAAGAAGTTTTTTCGTTGAGAAAAGTGCTGATCGTCTTGACTAGCTTTGATGCCTCAGCGTCGGAAGCAAAGAAGAGCCGAATATGATCAAGGCGAGCCATCGTCTCAAAGGAGGCCACACAGGTCTCGAAGTGAAGAGGTTGGTATGTCTTTGCACGCTCCTTTTTTGAGATGCTCTAAGATCTTTGTCTCTCCTTTTTCAATAGGACCTGGTGTGGATAAACCAGCCAAACGTCCAGCGCCAGAATCAAGAGTTTGCGCTTCTGGCACAAAGCTTGCGAAACATAGTGGGTGAGGTTGCGAACTTGGAGAACAAGGCTGGTACTACGATCTCGTTCTCGGAGGTCTACGAAGCATTTCGAAACATCGAGGAGAATATTGACTCGAGGCTGAAAGGGAACATTAGAAGACAAGCTCCAGAGTTACGTCCGTATGTAGAGACTAGTCCCTCGGAGTTTTCAAAGAGAGGCCATCACGTTCGACCACCACCTTCTCGAGAAGAAGAGCACAGGAGGAGGTTCGCGAGAGAATGGTCATCGCAACAACAGCACGGTCGTAGAAACAATATAGAAATGGTTTCGGCGTCCCACGGAGGCGATCCATCGATTTTTGAGAAAGTTGGCAAGGCAGTGGTGTGGAAATGGCGCTGGGCACTAGCAGTCTCCAAGTCGAAAACACTGTCGAGGCATCTGAAAAGCTTGAAGTTCCTCTATAAAGCCCAGCTTGCTCGAAGCATCAACGCGGAGGCGACATCGTCGAGCACTTCAGTCCAAGAGATCACGTTTCTGGGCTCCATGGAGAAGACACTCATGTCAACTTTGCCGAGCTACAGCATCGTCTCGTTCGTCGTGTCACTCTGGCGGGCCTACACAGCTTGCACCAAGACTCAGAAGGTTTTCCTCTCGAGATTGATTCCCATCGACAGGATCATGGCCGGATTCCCGCTATGGATCGAGAAAATGGGGGACAAGCAGGTCCTCGAGTACTTCTTCTCGCTCTGGCAGTTTGTGGCCTCGAGGCGGTCAGGAAAACGTCCACGAAGCAGCCAGTCACCGAGACGGTCACCGAGACGTAGTAGACATCACCTTCACCACGATCCAGGCCCTTCGATTTACGAGTCTTTCCATCACTGCTGCCATCCAAACTCACAAAGCGAGACCAACAAGACATGCAGTCCTCACAGGGCAAGGTCCCCGAGACAGGGCCATGATCACAGCAAGAGAAGGCCAGCCACTACTACTGCTCACAGGCTTCGTGTTCCTCCAAGAGCTCAGTCCAAAGAGCAAAACGAGCTGAGTCCGGTGCCGCGGCAGGAGGAGGAGAACGCTGTGGGCGTGGTAGCAGCGAGCGAAAGAGCTCCAGCTCCACCAGCCACTGCTCCAGCGGTGGTGGAATGCGCCTCCAACAACGAAGCTGGTCCTCGGTCGAGTTTTGAGTCGTTTGGCGCGACCGAGATGTTTCCAGGCTCTGTTTCGTCAAGCATACCCCTCACCGGACAAACTTTCTCAGCGCAAGCTTTGCGGAGACTACAGGTACGGAAGAATTCCTTCTTGTTTCAGTCTCTTTTGTTTTCTCTTGCACAGATGCAGCTCCAACACGAGCTCCAAGACATGCAGCCGCTGTTGTCCAGAGCTACAAAAGCCATCCAAAACCAGGTTTGAGATTTCGTTGGTAGTTAAGTTTCCATTCCAGCTGATCCGTGAAAAAACTACCAGGCCGTGGTGGATCGAAGTCCCAAGTCTGCGAACGCGATGGCCTCGCTGTGGAAGGTTTGCAGCACGTTCGAGTACGCACTGACGGAAGCTCGCAACCAGATGCTGTCCATAATCCATGAGTCCGCGCGTGGATATCACAACGGCGCCCTGGAGATGGAGGATGCGGACAGATTTCTTCCCGAGGGCGTGATCCCAGTTTTTGGCGAGGTCGTGCTTCCAGAAGCCATGGAGAACTCTTCCAGGAAGTCGTGTGGCTTTCCCAACGTTTTCAGCCTGATCTCCAAGACGTCGGGGCTCCAACAGTTGCGGAGGAAGTCGTGCCTCGCGGCCCAGTATGCTGTTGGCTTGAATCACAAGCTCCAGAATCTCAAGGACCAGCCCAAGGCTTGGCAGACGTAGACAAGCAGCGTCCGTATTGCCAAAAGCTCCTTTTCTTGTATCATACTTTGTGCTTCCTCCCAAGTTTCAATCTGACTTCTTCGCCAGCATTCTTGTGTTTCTTCTTGTTTCGATTGGTCGCTGTGCTGTGACAACAAAATCTATGATGGTTTATTTTGCTATAATTTCTCAAGGTGACAACACTAACAGATCATCAAGCGGCCTTTCGATGCAAATTAAACGAGCTTACGCTCAATCCAAGCCAGCTGGGCTCATGACAAACTACTGAACTTAATGATGGCGAATCATTTTCTCTCACTGTCAAAGCGTACTTCACAATCCCCAATTCATTGAGGTGAACCGGATCAACATCGATGTTGTGGACTCAACCAGGTCGTCAACTCACCAGCAGTCACTCCCACCATCCACTTCCCTCCAAACAGGTAACCTAAGAAACCGCTGAAGCTGCATTTGTTTGTGAAGAACTGCAAATTTGAGTGAAAGAAGAGTCTGGAGAGCACACCTTACACAAAGCTAGAGAACGAAGCGCAGGCGGTGTTGGAGGCCAACGCTCGAACAATCTCTGGACACAGCGTTCCAAGGCACCTACTAAACTCTTCGCCAGATCGAGAACATCCTTTGTACGTGGCATGGGAGCTCTGGGCGATGATCTGGTGCTCGAAATCTTGTCTCGCCCCAAGCCAGAAGATATCATCCTTAAAGCCGGGCGCCTCTGCAAGCCATGGCATCGCCTTGCAAGGAACTCAGGGAGCTTGTGGCTCGCAACACTGCCGGAGATGCAGATCCATGGGTTGTGCTACGCTTGCTCTGGCGAGCTTGATCATGGCTCCTTCTCCGTCGGTCCGCTTCGCAGGGACACAGGTTTCTTTTCCTGGCGTGTTCGCTGGGGCTTGTGTGTCATATTTGAGGGGTTCATCCTGGATTATCATTCGAAGTTGAACATTTATCTCGAAACACAAGGTTATATCGCGCCTGTCAATGAAAAGATTAGATAAAGGATTTAACCATTGCGTTCCTTCCTACGCTCTCTGTGCCATGAGACCTGACCAAATTTTGTTTGGTCAGAAACAATTGGCCCAGGAAAACGAGGAGGCTGGTGCCGAAACAAAGTATGGATCAAAGTCAATGAGCTTTGACCAGGCCGCTGGACGGAGACCGCATTTTCGCAGAGCAGCCTCGAAGACGTTCCTGCAAATCCCCACTGGATGGCTCCTCATCGTCAAGACTCTCCCTCCCATTCTTGCAATTAAGGCTCTCCCAGATTCAGCAGCAGCTCGTTTGCTGTAGGAATCAGGCCTGCATTTGACGCTTTGGAGATTCGAGCAGTCAGGAATTTTCCGGCCGTCTTCCCTGTTCCATTCTCAATGGAATGGCGACCGGATTTGATTTAAAACTTTCCACCATCACCAGGCAAGGCCTTCGCTACTTTTTTATTTCAATTAGAACTTTGCACCTTCCCATTATCTATCGGTTCCTCGCTAGTCTCGTCATGGAAATGTATGTAGGGAATTTTCCAGAAGATGACAGGTCGATCCTTGACTGGAACTGGAGAGATGTGGTGAGCTCTCAGGTAGGATGGACAAGAGCAAGTGTTCCCCCAAATGATCTCCTTTTCTCTGACGCAGCAACGGCGGCTGCTCCTGCTTCTACTGCGGCCGCGATCAGCGCGGGCTGTGAGCAGCTCCTGCGCTAAATCACCTGCCATTGAACCTTTCGGATTTGGCAAACCAAAAAGAGTTTCTTGGGATGATCTGGTGCTCGCCATCTTGTCTCGCCCAGCAGATATCATCCTCAATTCCTGGCGCGTCTGCAAGCAATGGCATCGCTTTGCACGCTTGCAAAAGCTCAGGGAAGCTGTGGGATAACATTCGAAGATTGCTGTCGGGAACTGGAGTTTCAGCGAGAATTGGATCGGCTTTAGAGGAAGAAGGTTCCCACATATCTGCCTAATCCTCGTCATGTGTATCTTCTCGGCAAACACTTAGATGCCTGCAGCTCTTGGTTCAGAGTGGATCCGGCAAAGAAGCTTCCACAAGATGGATCTCGCCAGATCGTTGGTCCGAGTAGGTCAATGGCAGTCTTAGGCATGGCGCTTTGATCGTGTGTTGGTTGGATTGCGGTGTGGTGATGGTAAGAGCGTGCCCCCAATGTGCAAAGTTCAAATCAAAGTAAATAAGTAAAGAAGAAAAGAAAAACTTTATCTTGTTTCGCCATTGCTCCTGGAAGATTTGAAATCTTGCTGATGTGATCGATCAGTGCCAATTCTGCCTCAAAATTGGACACCCCTATTCAAGAACATAGAAGCAGAATGATCGTGAAACAGAAACATTGTGCATTGCAAGTCATGCCCTCAGTATCCCTGATCTGTCCAATGATCAATTGCAAGGATAACTTATAACAGAAGATCTTTTCTTCCTTCCTAAAAAGTTAAGCCATCCTTATGAGAATATATTTAAGAGATTCTTGAATATTTTGGCAACTGCCTATATTAGTGTATGGCATTATAAATGTACACTTTACATTATCCCTTCCTCTCAAAGGGATGGAAAGTAGTCAGGGTTTTATGGCTGATGAGCTAGGATCTAGAAGAACATCAAGAGGAGCCATTGGTGATTTAGATGTGGTATTAATTGTTCTTGATCCTTTGTATAAAGCATTTTAGCCATTACATATACAGAATTTTTTAAGGATCGGTTTGTTGAATGTTATGTTAAATTTTATAAACTTGTAGTCTAACTTGTCATAACACCTGATATGGTCCCTTCTATTGAGCAAGGGGCCCCTTACACAAATTGATTAACACCAAATCATTTACTTTATACTCTATTGGTGGACAATGATGAGAGTTATACTACCATTATTATCCTATTTGTACCTGACCCAAGTGTTTGCAATTACAAATGCACTATCAAAAGCATAATTGTGAATGTGACTGTAAGTATCAAAAGTTACTTATTAGTGAGTCCTTTTGGATATTCTTTTGTTACTACCACAATAATAAGAGGTTAGTATTGTTGGACCCTTTATCAATCTCTACTTAAGTTAGTTGAAAAACTAGTATCCTATGTGCACTTAGACTGGAAGGGCACTAAAGAAGAAAATCTTAAATTGTCATTAGTTAAATATACTTGACACAGTGATGAGAAACTTATATTATTGACTTGCATTTGTTAGTGTTGAGAACCCTTATAATATTAAGTTTGGTCCCTCAATACTTACTAGATGATAACTTACCATGTCCGCTAAGACACCCTCGCTATCATGCCCTATGTGTTAGTTTCATTTGGTCCTATGGCTATTTATGGAAAATATCTAAATTTGTTAATTTAACATATTTACACACAATAATGTTGGTAAATTCACAATTTAGTGTCATTCCATATTTAGTAAATTTCAAGTTTGTCCCAGAGACCAACTCTTAGTACTAAAGGTGAAAGCCCAAAGTGCACGTTTCTCAAAGGGGGAGAGGGGTTATAAGTTTAACTCCCACTTATATGCTTATCCTTGTTTTACATTCAACTTGGGTCTAAACCCAAATTCCAAACCTTGCTAGTTGGTGGAGTACTTATATCCTTGTGTTAAAGCACTAATATACTGAAATTGTGCCAAACTCTATTTAACTCTATTTTGCGTATTAATCCTGACATTAGTATGATACATGCTCTATGACTGTTTTAATGTTGCCCCATGCTCTTGTCTCTTCACTCTTCAAACTAAACACTCAAGAGTTACTCCATGCTTGTCGCGAATGTGACTTCGGGTATCGAAAGTTACCTATCAACCAGTCCTTACGGACACTCTTACTTTACTGCCACGATGGCAGGAGGTTAGTATTGCTAGACCCTTTATTAGCCCCTCTTGTTCAAGTGTTAGTAAATTGGACTTTGTATATGTACTTGGCCGAATAAGCATAAGGATGGAATTCCTAAGTGTTTATTCAGCCAAGCATACTTGGCCTGGCTTTTTAGTTCTCTTTTGCTCTGTCTTGCACTGGCTTGACAAGAACACTTGCGTATTGAGATTAGTCCCTCAATATCGCTGTATGATAGCTTACCGTGTCTGCCAAACACCCTCGCTATCATGCCCTTTGCGTTAGTCTCATTTCAGTTCCAAATGCTATTTATGGAAAGTGTCCAGATTTGCTCATTTGGCATATCTACAAAATGTAGAGATTGACCTGAACACAATGGTGTTTGTCCCGTGTCCAAATTCGCAATCTAGCGCCATTCCATATTTAGTAAGTTTCAAACTTGTCCCAAATGTAAGCGACTAATTTTTCCATTCTACTTTAGTCACTTAACTACACCTCCGACCACTTAGAGGAGTCTCACTCACAACCTCCATAAGTCCTATTTTAGACTTGGGCTTGCTAGCCCCAAGAATGGCATCCCCACCACTCAACCTTTGCACTTGGTCCAAGTGCTCCACATGTCTGATCCCATGGCCGACACCACAAGGTACCACTGACATATCAACCCGTTACGCTAATGCCATGCCTATTCACCTTAGTCACACCGATGGTCTGACACCACCTCCATCACAGTCCCATCTCTCAAAGACTGAGCCATCCATCCATGAGTGATCATCCCCGATCCACTCTTTAGCATCCTTAGGATGCCCACAGACATGGGGATTAGCCTTCCCCAATATCCCTTTTCCAGTCCCCACCAAATCCCTTTTTGTCTATGGCTGTGTTCACCAATACTGCCACTGGATCAAGGCCCACAAGCCCAACCACTAAGTCCCTCGGTCCTCTGGGACTACCTCCTCACATGAACATATCCTTGGTCTCTACACTAGAGGATGGCTCCTCCTCCTTTTCATAGTTTGGGACTCTAGGGCAACATTTTGGAACACCACGGCCTTACGCGAGCCACCTGGGTACTCTCCCCGCCTTCCGCCTTTGGGTGCTCTAGCCATGGGCTTAGAGCGAGGTTCCGTTGAGCCATGCCAGGTATCCAAGTAGGTAGTGCCACCCACATTTGGACTGGGAGCATCGGCCAGTCGATCTCCCAAGGGAACTAGAGCTGGCTCTTGAACACTTCACCAAGCTACCCCGCTTATCGATCCGTGTTCATTCTAGTCTTGGACTTCCCAATGGGCAGCTCATCACCCAACATTGGGTCTGGCCTTCCTGGGCCAAACTGGCCTTTCCTAGCCAAATTGGCTCCACTGCAGTCCTCCCCCTTACTATACTTTTGGAGCTCACCAAACCCCCCAGGGTCTGGGAGACGAACGCTTTGGGCTTTCACCCTCTCAGACTCAAACTCGGACTCGGACTTAGACTCAGATTCGGGCTCGGACTCGGACTCGGGCTCGGTCTCGGCCTCGGTCTCGATCTTGGTCCCGGTCTCGGTCTCGGTCTCGGTCTCGACCTCGGACTCCATCTTGGGTCCTTCTCGGACTCCATCTCGGTCCATCTCGGACTCCATCTCGGATTCCACCTCGGACTCCAACTCAGGTCCATCTCGAACTCCATCTCGGACTTCGTCTCGGTCTATCTCGGACTCCATCTCGGACTCCGTCTTGGTCCATCTCGGACTCCATCTCGGACTCCACCTCGGACTCCAACTCAGGTCCATCTCGGACACTTCCACGTGTCATGTGTTAGTCCTTTTGGGTCCCTTTTTGGAGCCTCGCTTATTGCTCGCTTCGTGCTTGTTCCTCGAGCACTTTGTTGGGAGTTCCACTCCCGCTCTTGATATTTCAAGTCGGAGCTTTTAGTCCAAACGTGTTATACTCGTTTGGCTTTCGCTTCGGCCACTACCACGTGGAGCCCTTCCAGCTCCACTTTGGGGCCTAGGGATTTTGTGTCTCACAACTCCACCACCCATAGATGAAGTTCGATGTCCTCATCGAACAATAAACTATTTTATAAAGTAATACCAACATGTATTACCCTTTCCATTCTTGGCACCTCGCCAATATTTGTCAATGGTTATATACCGAAGGCTCACCATGCCTTGCCCTTCCTCCAAGGAGCATAGTCTCTCCAACTTAGTGTGAGACACAAAATCCCTAGGCCTCAAAGTGGAGCTGGAAAGGGTGCCACGTGGTGTAAGTTCCTGAGTTTGGACTTCCCAGGAGGTCACCCAGCCCAGTACTATTCAAACCCAAGGATGCTTAACCCCAAGTATCCCAAGACCCTTAACCGATTGGAAAAGGGGGTGCACTCTTGTTCATGGGCCCTTTCACTCTATATTTGAACCCCATGGACCGTCTCTCAAGTCGTTCTCTTTGGTTGCTTACACGTGGTAGTGGCCGAAATGAAAGCCAAACGAGCGTAACACGTTTGGACTAAAAGCTCCGACTTGAAAGGTTGAGAGCGGGAGTGGAACTCCCAACAAAGTGCTCGAGGAACAAGCACGAAGCGAGCAATAAGCAAGGCTCCAAAAAGGACCAACACATGACACATGGAAGTGTCCGAGGTGGAGTCCGAGGTGGAGTCCGAAATGGAGTCCGAGATGGAGTCCGAAGTGGAGTCCGAGATGGAGTCCAAGATGGACCGAGATGGAGTCCGAGATGGAGTCTGAGATGGAGTTCGAAGTGGAGTCTGAGATGGAGTCTGAGATGGACCGAGACGGAGTCCAAGAAGGAGTCCGAGATGGACCGAGACGGAGTCCGAGATGGAGTCCGAGATGGACCCAAGATGGAGTCCGAGATGGAGTCCGAGATGGAGTCCTAAGTGGAGTCCGAGATGGAGTCCGAGATGGACCGAGACGGAGTCCGAGATGGAGTCCGAGATGGACCCGAGATGGAATCCGAGATGGAGTCCGAGAAGGACCCGAGATGAAGTCCGAGGTCGAGACCGAGACCGGGACCAAGACCGAGACCGAGACCGGGATCGGGACCGAGACCGAGACCAGGGCGGAGGCCGAGACCGAGCCCGAGTCCGAGTCCGAGTCCGAGTCCGAGTCCGAGTCCGAGTTCGAGTCTGAGAGGGTGAAAGCCCAAAGCGTTCGTCTCCCAGACCCTGGGGGGTTTAGTGAGCTCCAAAAGTATAGTAAGAGGGGAGGACTGTAGTGGAGCCAGTTTGGCCAGGAAAGGCCAGTTTGGCTTAAGAAGGCCAGACCCAGTGTTGGGTGATGAACTGACCACTGGGAAGTCCAAGACTAGAGTGAACATGGACCGACAAGCGGGGTAGCTTGGTGAAGTGTTCAAGAGCCGACTCTAGTTCCCCTGGGGGATCGACTGGCCGATGCTCCCAGTCCAAGTGTGGGTGGCACTACCTACTTGGATACCAGGCGTAGCTCAATGGAACCTTGCTCTAAGCCCATGGCTAGAGCACCCAAGGGCGGAAGGCGGGGAAAGTACCTAGGTGGCTCGCGTAAGGCCACAGTGTTCCGAAATGTCGTCCCAAAGGCCCAGACTGTGGAAAGGAAGAGGAGCAGTCCTCTGGGGTGTGACCAAGGACACAGTCGTGTGGTGATGAAGTCCCAGAGGACTGTGGGACTTAGTGGTCGGGCCTGTGGGCCTCGATCCAGTAGCAGTGTTGGCAAACACGGCCAAAGGCAAAAAGGGACTTAGTGGGGACTGACAGAGGGATATTGGGGAAGGCTGTTCCCTCTGTCGGTGGGCATCCTAAGGATGCTAAGGAGTGGATCTGGGATAACCACTCATGGGTGGTTGGCCCAGTCTTGGAGAGACAAGACTGTGTTGCAAGTGGTATTGGACTACCAGTGCAGCAAAGGTGATTGGGCATGGCCTTAGCGTAATAGGCTGCTATGTTGGTGGTACCTTTGAGTGTCGGTCATGGGATCGAACACATGGAGCACTTGGACCAGGTGCAAGGGTTGAGTGGCATGGATGCCATTCTTGGGGCTAGCAAGTCCCAAGTCCTGAATTGGACTTATGGAGGTTGTGAATGAGACTCCTCCAAATGGTCGAAGGTGTGGTTAAATGACTAAAGTAGAATGGAAAAATTAGTCATTTACACTTAGAGACTGATTAAACTACTTGTGGTGGTCCTCTCCTTTTATTAGTTTAGTTCTCGCTAAACCTATTAGAAACACCGTCTCTATCTCAACCCCACTACTCCTTCTCGAGTAGTCTCAACTTCTATTGATATAACCAGTTCACCTTGGAAGTTTTAATTTTGACTTCTCAAAGTCAATTTCCTTGGTGTCTCTGACACCTTTCATTGCACATATTGTGCAACTTCACTTCCCCATCCTAGAAAATTCTCTACTTGAGGGCACCATCATCCTTTTTTATATTTCGTACCACCTTAGGCACTAAGTTCCAATTATCATACTTTGTGCTAGGGCTGTCCATGGCCCTATCATTTGGCTACTTTGCCGCTCCCTCCTTAGAGCTTTCACCTTTGCCAATTTGGAGCATTTAGGAATCCATCCTTGGAAGCACACTTCCTTTTTCACCATCCGTTAGCATCTAACACCTTAGTGTTCCATGCTTAACTTTGCCATTTGGATTCCCTCTAATGAACTCCATGGCCCATACTTGGCCACTAGTCTTTTGCTCCTATCCTTGATTGTTGCACCCAGCAACATAGGATCGCTACCTCCATTCTCGAGGTTGTGAGACACAAAATCCCTAGGCCCCAAAGTGGAGCTGGAAAGGGTGCCACGTGGTAGTGGCCAAAGCGAAAGCCAAACGAGCGTAACACGTTTGGACTAAAAGCTCCGACTTGGAAGGTCGAGAGCGGGAGTGGAACTCCCAACAAAGTGCTCGAAGAACAAGCACGAAGCGAGCAATAAGGGAGGCTCCAAAAAGGGGCCCAAAAGGACCAACACATGACACGTGGAAGAGTCCGAGATGGAGTCCGAAGTGGAGTCCGAGATGGACCGAGACGGAGTCCAAGATGGAGTCCGAGATGGAGTCCGAGATGGAGTCCGAAGTGGAGTCCGAGATGGAGTCCGAGATGGACCAAGACGGAGTCCGAGACGGAGTCCGAGATGGAGTCCCAGATGGAGTCCGAGGTGGAGTCCGAGGTGGAGTCCGAGATGGAGTCCGAGATGGACCGAGACGGAGTCCGAAATGGACCAAGACGGAGTCCGAAGTGGAGTCCGAGATGGAGTCCGAGATGGAGTCCGAGGTGGAGTCCGATATGGAGTCCGAGATGGACCGAGACGGAGTCCGAGATGGAGTCCGAGATGGACCCGAGATGGAATCTGAGATGGAGTCCAAGAAGGACCCGAGATGGAGTCCGAGGTCGAGACCGAGACCGGGACCGAGACCGGGACCGAGACCGAGACCGGGACCGAGACCGGGACCGAGACCGAGACTGAGACCGAGACCGGGACCGAGACCGAGACCAAGGCGGAGGCCGAGAGCAAACCCGAGTCCGAGTCCGAGTCCGAGTCCAAGTCCGAGTCCGAGTCCGAGTTCGAGTCTGAGAGGGTGAAAGCCCAAAGCGTTCGTCTCCCAGACCCTGGGGGGTTTGGTGAGCTCCAAAAGTATAGTAAGGGGGAGGACTGCAGTGGAGCCAGTTTGGCCAGGAAAGGCCAGTTTGGCCCAGGAAGGCCAGACCCAGTGTTGGGTGATGAACTGACCACTGGGAAGTCCAAGACTAGAGTGAACACGGACCGACAAGCGGGGTAGCTTGGTGAAGTGTTCAAGAGCCGGCTCTAGTTCCCCCGGGAGATCGACTGGCCGATGCTCCCAGTCCAAGTGTGGGTGGCACTACCTACTTGGATACTAGGCGTGGCTCAATGGAACCTCGCTCCAAGCCCATGGCTAGAGCACCCAAAGGCGGAAGGCAGGGAGAGTACCCAGGTGGCTCGCGTAAGGCCACAGTGTTCCGAAGTGTTGTCCCCAAGTCCCAGACTGTGGAAAGGAAAAGGAGCAGTCCTTTGGTGTGGTGGCCAAGGATATGGTCACGTGGTGAGGAAGTCCCAGAGGACCATGGGACTTAGTGGTCAGGCCTGTGAGCCTCGATCCAGTGGCAGTGTTCGCAAATACGGCCAAGGGCAAAAAGGGACTTAGTGGGGATTGACAGAAGGATATTGGTGAAGGTTATTCCCCATGTCTGGGGGCATCCTAAGGATGCTAAGGAGTGGATCTAGGATGATCACTCATGGACGGATGGCCTAGTCTTGGAGAGACAGGATTGCAATGTAGGTGGTGTTAGACCACCGATGTGACCAAGGTGAATGAGCGTGGCCTAGCGTAACATGCTCATATATCGGTGGTACCTTGGGGTGTCGGTCATGGGATCGAACACGTGGAGCACTTGGACCAAGTGCAAAGGTTGAGTGGCATGGATGCCATTCTCGGGGCTAGCAAGCCCCAAGTTCTGAATGAGACTTATGGAGGTTGTGAATGAGACTCCTCCAAGTGGTCGGAGGTGTGGTTAAGTGACTAAAGTAGAATGGAAAAATTAGTCGCTTACAACTTGGTATCAGAGCTGTTCTTTAGCCTGACTCTTATTGGTGGCCAAGTATACCACCACTTGTATTGGAATTGGAAGGTCCTAGATATGGACCTATCCTCGAGGAGTAGCATGTCGAAAGGACATGGCTCTCCACTCAAGTTCATGCGTGAACTTGTGCACGATATGGTGGATGGAAAAGGGGCCAGTAAGGGAACGACTTTGGGATCTTGGGAACAATATAAGGGTTTCCTCTGAGAGCTGAGGACGTGATCCAGATGAGCGTTTGACGTAGCAAACGAGCTAATGTAGTTGTGGTAAACAACTATAGTTGGGTTCACGGGAAAGATGCAGACTCCAAAACAATAAAGGAGTCACAAGATTACCCTTATATGGTTGAAGCTGGTACTCATAAATTTGAGACCGGAATTGTTGACCGTGAAAGGTCAAATACAAAAGAGGACACAAGTCCTCGAAATGGTAGCCAAGGCTACCTCTAATAAATGCTGGAAAGACCCAAGGAGTGGGGGTGTACTCAGAGGATGAGTTGGTATTCTCATCACATGGACAATTGGTCCTAAGGGGCAAAAGGTTGCCCCAAGAGAACAAATCAAGTGTCGGAGTAACACTTGCAAAGATGGTCCTTGTGAGTAGGACCTGAATACAAGAAGTTGTATTCCAGTGAGCTAGCACCTCAAAAATAGGACCCACCTCAAAAATAGGACCTTATGGGTCGTTGGATTAGCAAAAGTCCAAAATGCTGGATGACTTAAGTGGAGTCAGGGAATGGTCTTAAGGGATTGGTTGAGGCATTTGGACTGAGGTGTATGGTGCCCCATGAGGTATGGGGAGGATCATAAGATCCAAGTATGAGAACAGTAGGTATCTCATTGATGGCAAAATGTGCCATACTAAAGTTGTGGGAAAGATATTCCCAGAAGAAAGCAACTTTGGTGTAGAGTTGTGTGAGAACACTGTGATGAAGTACCAATGGATAGTTGGCATGAGAAACGACTGTGTTGGTCTTGGCAAAAGACCTAGACACGAGTGCAAGTGTCATAAAGGTAGGCTCGTGGAACCGATGGTGTGAAGACACCAAATGTGCCAATACTTCTACCCCTTAGAACCACTTATCCATGCGATGAGAATACCAACTCATCCTCTGAGTACACCCCTAACTCCTTGAGTTGTTCCAACATTTATTAGAGGTAGCCCCAACTACCATTTCAAGGACTTGTGTCCTCTTTCGTATTTGACCTCCCACAGTCATCAATTCCGATCTCAAATTTATGAGCACCAACCCTAACTATATGAGGGTAATCTTGTGACTCCTTTATTGTTTTGGAGTCTGCATCTTTCCCGTGATCCCAACTGTAATTGTTTACCACAACTACATTAGCCTGTTTGCTAAGTCAAATGCTCATCTGGATCACATCCTCAACTCTCTGAGGAAACCCTTATACTATTCCCAAGATCCCAAAGTCGTTCCCTTACTAGCCCTTTTCTATCCACCACATCGCGCCTAAGGATAGGCCCACTCCTAGGACCTTCCAATGCCAACATCAATGGTGATATACTTGAGCATCAATAAAAGTCAGACTAAGGAACAGCTCAGATACCAAGTTGTAAGCGACTAATTTTTCCATTCTACTTTAGTCACTTAACCACACCTCTGACCACTTAAAGGAGTCTCACTCACAACCTCCATAAGTCCTATTTCAGACTTGGGCTTGCTAGCCCCGAGAATGGCATCCCTG
The DNA here is from genome assembly GCF_000143415.4 of Selaginella moellendorffii. Classification (NCBI taxonomy): domain Eukaryota; kingdom Viridiplantae; phylum Streptophyta; class Lycopodiopsida; order Selaginellales; family Selaginellaceae; genus Selaginella; species Selaginella moellendorffii. Next base: position 204,628 of record NW_003314365.1, on the reverse strand, counting down.
CCACTCAACCTTTGCACTTGGTCCAAGTGCTCCACATGTCCGATCCCATGACCGACACAACAAGGTACCACCGACATATTAGCTTGTTACGTTAAGGCCATGCCCATTCACCTTGGTCACACCGATGGTTTGACACCACCTCCATCACAGTCCCATCTCTCAAAGACTAGGCCATCCATCCATGAGTGATCATCCCCGATCCACTCCTTAGCATCCTTAGGATGCCCACAGACATGGGGATTAGCCTTCCCCAATATCCCTTTTCCAGTCCCCACCAAATCCCTTTTTGTTTATGGCCGTGTTCACCAACACTGCCACTGGATCAAGGCCCACAAGCCCGACCACTAAGTCCCTCGGTCCTCTGGGACTACCTCCTCACATGACTGTATCCTTGGTCTCTACACTAGAGGATGGCTCCTCCTCCTTTTCACAGTCTGGGACTTTAGGGCAACATTTTGGAACACCACGGCCTTACGTGAGCCTCGTGGGTACTCTCCCCGCCTTCCGCCTTTGGGTGCTCTAGCCATGGGCTTAGAGCGAGGTTCTGTTGAGCCACACCAAGTATCCAACTAGGTAGTGCCACTCACACTTGGATTGGGAGCATCGGCCAGTCGATCTCCCAAGGGAACTAGAGCTGGCTCTTGAACACTTCACCAAGCTACCCCGCTTGTCAATCCGTGTTCACTCTAGTCTTGGACTTCCCAGTGGGCAGCTCATCACCCAACACTGGGTACAGCCTTCCTGGGCCAAATTGGCCTTTCCTGGCCAAACTAGCTCCACTACAGTCCTCCCCCTACTATACTTTTGGAGCTCACCAAATCCCCCAGGGTCTGGGAGATGAACGCTTTGGGCTTTCACCCTCTTAGACTCGAACTCGAACTCGGACTCGAACTCAGACTCGGACTTGGACTCGGACTCGGGCTCGGTCTCGGCCTTAGTCTCGGTCTTGGTCTCGGTCTTGGTCTCGGTCTCGGTCTCAGTCTCGGTCCAGGTCTCGGTCCCAATCTCAGTCTCGACCTCGGACTCCATCTCGGGTCCTTCTTGGACTCCATCTCGGATTCCTTCTCGGGTCCATCTTGGACTCCATCTCAGACTCCGTCTCGGTCCATCTCGGACTCCATCTCGGACTCCGTCTCAGTCCATCTCGGACTCCATCTCGGACTCTACCTCGGACTCCAACTCAGGTCCATCTCGAACTCCATCTCGGACTCCGTCTCGGTCCATCTCGGACTCCATCTCGGACTCCATCTTGGTCCATCTCGGACTCCAACTCAGGTCCATCTCAGACACTTCCACGTGTCATGTGTTAGTCCTTTTGGGTCCCTTTTTGGAGCCTCGCTTATTGCTTGCTTCGTGCTTGTTCCTTGAGCACTTTGTTGGGAGTTCCACTCCCACTCTCAACCTTTCAAGTCAGAGCTTTTAGTCCAAATGTGTTACATTCGTTTGGCTTTCGCTTCGGCCACTACCACGTGGCGCCCTTCCGGCTCCACTTTGGGGCCTAGGGATTTTGTGTCTCACACCAAAGACTAACTCCTTATACTAAGGGAGGCTTGGGGTGAAAGCCCAAAGGGGGTAGGTCGGGCATGACCGACTAACCTGAGGCATAGTTTAACTCCCGCTTGCGTGCTTGTCCTTGTTCTGCATCCGGTTTGGGTCTAAGCCTAAGTTCCATTCCATACTAGCTGGTGGAGTACCCATGTCCTCACGTTAGGCCATCCATATGCCAAAATAGCACTAAACTCCGTTTGGCTCTGTTTTGCATGCTAGTCCTAGCATTGGGATGTTGGTTACTCTAGGACTGTTCCAAATAGCTCCGGGCTCCTGTCCCTTCACTCCTTAGGCTGTATGCTCGGGAGTTGCTCTGTAGTTCGGTTCCATCACTCCTTGGCTCCATGCTTGGGAGTTTGTCACCGTTCCTTCATTCAGTGGCCCAAAGCCCTGAAACTCGGGTTCCACACCATTGTCTTTTGGACACATGGCATGTGACATATGGCATCTGTAACGTGGCACAAAAAAGGTTTAGGTTCCACTTCATGGTGTTATCCTATGGTAAATCACCATAGGATAAAGGGTCAAAACCACGTGCGTTACAATGCTCCAGTTCCTTCACTCCTTGATTGCAAGCTTGGGAGTTTGGTTTTATTCTTTCATTTAGTAGCCCAAGGCCCTAAAACTCGAGTTTCACTTTATTATCTTTGGACATGTGACACATGGACAGTTTAGGTTCCATTTCATGGTTATCCTATAGTAAATCACTATAGAATAAAGGGTGAAAACCATGTGCACTACATTTAGTATTAAAGGATATATCTCAACGAGTACTATCTAATGAGATTGGGCAATTAATCTTATTATATATATAGAGAGATGAAAATGATGATCCGAATGGGTACATATTTGGGTGCTAAAACTTTGCATTTATTCTTTGGATATGGATTTGGTTACCTTCTTATACCATAGTATGTGAACTTGTGTTTGGGCTCATAAGATGGATTAAAATGTATTGTTTACACGAGTTTTCAATTGGGCTTGTAAGTGAGATATATTAGCAACTTAAGTTATACTTTGAGTTGGCAAGATTAATGTTAGCATATTGGTGGTTACCATGAGTTAAACCATGTATCATGGGTAAAAGATTATAAGTAGATCAATCAAGATTGTAGCGATTAGTCTATTGGTTCAAGTAGTCATTGCTATGCTCTTTTATAAACTCTTCTTAAATTAGACTAAAGGCAGTTGTAGTACATATGATCATGGGATGAGATTTAAATATACTATCACCATGATTCTTTAGAACTTTGAAGGATAAATGGGGATAAAATAGCCACTAACAATTGCCCCTTTTCCAGTTGGCTTAAAGGGAGAGATAACTTTTTCAGTTAGATTAATAGGAAAGATAAATATAAATAACCAAAAAGAACGACTTGAAAAACGATCTATAGGAGTTCAAATATAAAGGGAAAGGGCCCATAAATAAAAGTGCACCTCTTTTTCCAATTGGTTAAATGTCTTGGGATACTTGGGGTTAAGTGTTTTTGGGTTTAAATAGTACTAAGCTAGATGACCTCTTGGGAAATCCAAACTCAGAAGCTTACATTTGGTATTGAAGCAATGTCGGGTCAAACTCTATTGGTTGGCTAGGGAATCACAATTAAAGGAATTGCACCATATGTTAATTAACATTTCACAAGTCTAGTTTGCTCTGGTTGGGCTCGACTTGAGGGGTAGGATGTCAAGAGAGCGAGGTTCTCGAGAGAGCTATGGCTTTTAGCTTTCGTTCACGAGGGCGTGAACTTGCAGAGAAACATGGTGGATTATAAGCAACCAAAAGGAATAACTTGAGAAATAATTCATAGAGATTTAAATATAGAGGGGAAAGGCCTATAAATAATAATGCACCCCTTTTTCTAATCAGTTAAGGGTCTTAGGATACTTAGAGTTAAACATCCTTGAGTTTGAATAATACTGGATACTCAAGAGCTTATAATAAAATAGCTATTAAGGGTTCCTTTATCAAGTAATTGTTCCTTTTCCAATTGGCTTAAAGGGAGAAATACAAGGTGTGCTACAACAATGTAAACACAAGCTAGAGATTTAGTCAAAATTTGAGACGAAAAAAAAAGTCATCAAGGACAAGAAATCAAATATATAAATCATTTTCTCTTTTTGGAAAGATAATTTAGCAATGAGGTGTGATTTCATTGCTCATGTTCATATCATACAATCAAGAATCCCTATCTTAATGCATATTGATAAAATGGTCTTACAAGTGGTGAATCATGAAATGGATAATAGTGAAGCACTAAACCATTTTATCTAGGATTGCTATTAAAGACTTGAGTTATAATGCTTAATTCTTTTCAAGGAATCTTGCTATTGCTCATTAAGTAGTTTGGTATTGGATTAGTTTAGAGTTTGTTCAGAAAAAGAGTGGTATGAGCTTGTCCATGTTATGAATAAAGCTAGTGCTGTTAAATATTATAAATCTATATGGCATTATGTTGCATTTTATTAAATAAAGTTGGCATTTGATACTCATTTAAACCTTTAAAGTGATAATGTAGGCTTGTTTATAATGTTGTTCGATTGATGATCATATCATTATAATTTTTATATCATATCCACGTGATAATGAGTAATATGTTTACAAAGTAGCTTGGTTAAACAATGATCAACCACAAAGTGGTTGATAATGAAGCTGATTTATTTATAAGTAGTAACATTGAAGTAGCTTTGACTTGGTTCTTAATTGTGGTCCATTATGCTAAACAAGATCAATGTAACTATTTATAGTGATGTCAAGTATTTTAGTGATACATTTCCAGTGAAGAACAATATGTGGAATACATTCATCATCTTCTGTAGGCATAACCTCCATCTTTCTATCTGCAAGTATCTCCTAAGCTGCAGGAAAAGGCATGTAGAGCTCACTAGCAGAATGGAGACCACATGTTCCAGAAAATATAAAAATAGCCTGGATAACTTTTTCTGATAATGCATGTGTAGTTTCACTATAGTTGACTATACGAATCTCACTGCTTGCAGAATCAGCCACATAAAAATTAAAGACCCAACCTGTGCATTTCATAGTGAATTGTCTAATAGTGTCGTTGTGAGTGACTCTCGCCTTAAATGACCATTTATATGAAGGGTTTGTAAGGCTTTCAATTGCAGTTGAGCCACTTTGACTCGTTCTCCTACATTTACAGAAATAAAAAATAAAAAAAATAAAAAAGAAAATTTGTGAAATTTGTTTCAAAGAAAAAAGACTTACACTTGTTACACCACCATGATGCTTAGATGCCTACATTTTTTTAAACAATGAAAGGAAAAATTCAATGAAAAGATTTGCTGAAATTGTTTTTGACATTTTACTCACTTTACTTGATTCGGGTTGAATATTGCAAGTTGGAATTGGACTGCAGATATTATTATGAAGATATATTACATCCATAACAGTTAAGATCCTGTAGAAAAGAAAAAACATAGAATTGAAAATCACTATATAATCACATGTATACTCTTTTCCATTATTTGCATAAAATGTATAGTCTATGAACTTCAAAATCTAGTGAAGCACAACAAACTGCAAGATACTTACTATAGGTTCAAGCAGTGGGTGAGGATTGAGGAAAGCCTCTAGTGTCAGTGTTGGTAGCCTTTAATGAAGTTAGTTTACTTACAAATAGTAACATTAACATAATTTTATAAATGTAGGTTTTGAAATTTAACATTGACATTTGTAAAATGAAAATATATACTTTAGTGTTTTTGGCTTTACATTAGATCTTGAAAATGAGTGTTAGTGCAATATGGATATCCAACAATAAAAATAACATGAAAAATCAAGCTCTAAGGAAAAAATCTTCATCACTCGAAACCATAATATTACTTCTATTAACATAAGTGTTAGTAATGTGAATGCTTCACCTTCACACTTTCTTCATCCAATAATTTACTTTCAATGGTAATATATAAACCCACAAGCCATAACACGTGAATGTTGTAACCCTTTCTAACACGTAATGGACAAATTCTCAAGGACTAAGGTACCAACTCAAGTTGGTGTGGTGATATAGGTAGGATTGACCACTATAACCCCTCGTGGTGTGGAAAGTTCTAACAAAAGGAGGATGATGACAATATGTGACAACTTTTTTCATAGAGTTGATGTTTGCTTGTGGGGTGACTACGCCGATGAAGAAGGTAGCCGACTACATGAAAATACATCAATTGTGTGTATCAAAGGTGGCCATATCTGTGAGTTCAATGAAAGATTAGTATATGTTACAAATGTTTCAATCTTAGCTATTGATGGCAACTTGGATTTAGTGTAGGAGATGCGTTCTTGGTATTAGAATGCATATGCAAATGCAAATATTACACGAATATCTAATTCCTCATGGAGCATGTATATTGAGGGAACTTTAACTATTTCGGAACTTGTTTCCCTTCAGCTTAAAGTCTCAAAGCATTCAGCCGTATATATAGTTTATGGAAATATCAAAGAGATTAAAATTGAAGATTTTTGCTATGCTTCCTGCAAACAAATATCAAATAGAAGAACATGTGGAAAAAAATGATAAAAGTATCCAAGAATACATGGTATTGCAGATCATGTTCATCCGAGGGTGAGGAGGTTAAATATAAATATGTTCTAAATTTATGTGTTGAAGATAGCATAGCTTATGTTTAGGCTATTGCATTTCTGTAAACTCCTGAATTTAGACTTCCTGGGAGGTCACCTAGCCCAGTACTATTTAAACCCAAGGATGCTTAACCCCAAGTATCCTAAAACCCTTAAACGATTGGAAAAGGGGGTGCACTCTTGTTCATGGGCTTTTTTCCTCTATATTTGAATCCGATGGATCATCTTTCGAGTCTTTCTCTTTGGTTGCTTACAATCTACCACGCTTCCCTGCAAGTTCACGCCCTTGTGAACAGAAGCTGAAAGACATAGCTCTCCCAAGAACCCTGCTCTCTTGTCAGGTCGAGCCCAGCGGGAGCAAATTGGACCAATTAGATGTCAATCAACATGTAGTGTGATTCCCTTAGCCAACCAACAAAGTTGGACTTGAGACCGATCTGAAACCAAATATAAACTCCTAAATTTGGACTTCCCAGGAAGTCACCCAGCTCAATACTATTTAAACTCAAGGACGCTTAACCCCAAGTATCCCAAGACCCTTAACCAATTGGAAAAATGGGTGCACTCTTGTTCATGGGTCTATATTTGAACCCCATGGATCGTCTCTCAAGTCGTTTTCTTTGGTTGCTTACAATTTCATGATACTATTAAAGAAATAGTTGGTTTACCACCAATTGAATTTAAACAACTCCGAGATTTGGATTATGACAAATTTTGCTCATACATTGATGGTATTCAAGAGAAAAAGTTTGCAATAAAGATGCATTCTAGTCTCGAAAAATACCTCAATGAAGAGAGAACTAAATACATCATAGTTGGTGTGGATATATGAGATGGTCTATCTTAATTTAATTTAAATGCTCTAAAAACATAAGCCTCAAGTTGCAATCCTCATGAAAATATCTTGTCTTGAGAAATGTGCTTTCAAGTTCAATGTTTTTATTTGAATAATATATTAGTTATTTTAGAATTACTGTTTTTTTACCACATTTTATTTTCTTTAGAAAGCTTGTTTTGCATCCTGAAATTACATTTCTTTAATAGCATAATTGCACATGCTTAATGAGAGAATAAACTTTTTTATCCCTATGTTTGCCACTTTGCAGCTTCAAATCTTTGATTGTGATCTGTTTCATATATACAAGCTTGTATATGGTAATCGAATCCCATACTACTCATGGTGCCTATCACAATTTATGCAGATCTTGCAACAGCTAAACTGGTAAATAAGGTTTTGAGAAGCCTGTAACACTATTGACTGGAGAGAGTGATGTTTAGCTACTCACTCCTTGGGAGGAATAATGAATCTTAGTTCTACAATTTGCATAAATTATCCAATTTAGACTATCAAGAATCAAGAACAGCCCTAAAGTATTTTCTCTTGCAGAAGAGTCATTTATGGATAAAGGAAATAGTTATATATGTTCCATTCGAGTGATAAAATAAGTGCTTCTCTATTGTTTTCTTATGATTTTTTCTATTTTTATCTCTCTAAATTTAGCAGTGTGAGTTAAAGATACAGATGCTCCAGACAGAAATAGCATCAGCTGGAAATCAATGCTCGCTTGTGGTATCTAAATGCCTGTTTGACAGGCTCTCCAGGCATTTGCCTAGAAAGGGCACCTTGCACAAAGCCAACGTTTGACGGCTTAGTTGGCAGGATATGCCCGTTTCGGGCATCTGGATAATGACGTGAGCTTTAGGATTGGAGACAGTGGGTTCTCATAGCTGCCTGGCGGATGGAGAATGCAAAGAAGATCGTCGAGATCGATGGCTAGTGTTGGAATGCGATTGCGTCCAGAATGGACTTCCAAGAGATGGCTTGCTGTAGTTTGCTAAGGAGCTTCCGTTGGGCAGTGCCACCGGAGAAATCGTACGTGATCTATTCTAACAAATGACTATGCGCTTGGTTTCGGTGGAATTCGTCCACTCCCCGATAAATTCTTCGCTCTTGTCGCTGTGGCACTCCTCTCGGGCCTTTTGCTCTTGCCGTGTTTCCACTCCCAGATTGCGGTCCTCAGATCGTCCATCATGGAGATGCTGACAAGGAAAGGCGCGAGCTTGACAAGCTCCTGTGGCACTCGAGAAGGAGGAGATGGGCAGGCATTGTTCTTGTACGTCTCGGGCTTGTCATCAATCACCACAACCTTCTTCATGTCCCTTCCCTGTCCCTGTCCCAGGAGCGCCGCCGGTTTGATCACAAAATCTATGCAAGAGTTACCATAGAGGTGGTCATGGCCGCGGTCGTCGATCATCTTCTCGGCACACTCCTGCGTCCCCGCGGTGAAGATGACCACTTCGTACGCCCCCTTGACCGCCTCGAGGAATTGGTCGAGGCCGGGCCGCTTCACGCCGGGGCCTGGATAAACTCTTCCTTTTGCCCTAAACCGGCCCTTGGGTTTGGTGCCATGGCATCAAGCTGCGATTTTGAGGAAGCTCTAGCTGCGGCTGCCAGTGGCATCAACGTAAGAGAGATTGAGATCTCGAGAGCTAGTCGTGTAGGCTCACAGTTCGTGCCGCTTTGCAGGCATGCATGTGACCCTTGTGGTCACGAGCGCGGCCAAAATCCCATTGTTGTTGCAACTCCTGCGCTCCCGAGCAATCTCTAATTGTTGGGGGCTGGTAGGGCGCATGAGCGAGGACGAATGGACGCTGCGAGCCTTGAGCTTTGTGGTGGCCACCCCGGAGGAAGTCCGTGGCACCGCTTTGTTTTCCTCCCGCCTTGAGGCGCTTGTGCTGGACAAAGCAGCTGTGGCGCAAAACACTTTTTTCCACGAGGTTTGTCCTTGGCTTTGGTTCACTCACACTAAGTGTGTCGCTCGTGCGCAGCTCTTGTATGAATCACAACGTCGTAAGCTTCCCGTGTTTCCTGCGCAACCACGAGTACCAGTCTTTCGGAGGTTTGGAATTTTGTTTTCTTCTGCTCTCGCTCAACTCTACACTGTCCATCAGGCCGTGGCAGCGCGGCGTGAGCGCAATGAAGGGCTGGGTGGATCCCAGGGACCGCTCCAGTGTCAAGGGGGAGCTGCGTTCCTCCTTGGAGGAAACTCTACCAGGTGATATATACACTACCAGGATTGATTAGCCTTGCTCAAGTTAGTGTCCTTTGTGTTTTGCCAGAAGTGCTGTCTTGCTCTGGCCTTGGAGACTCGTGGTTTGACTCAGCTGTGGAAAGCTTTGCCGATGGTGACAGCATAGTGCAGCAGGACTGGTCCGCGATTCTGAGCTACATGCCTGGCGTCTTCCGTCGCCTTGCTCGCGGAGATGAATGGCTCACGCTTGTCCTGGCACCCGACTGCAGGGCTGCTCCCATCGCCCAGTTTATGCAAGTGTTTGCTCGTCACTTCGGACTGCCAGAAGAGCTGGTTGGCCTCCAAGCGGCCAGCCGAGTTGCCATTGGTTCCCCCGAGAGATTTCACGCAAGCAACAGGTTGAGCGACGTCTGCCAGCTCATACTGGTCGAGGCGGACAAGCTCTTTGCGTCACACAGGCCCGAGGTGAGCTCGCTTCGCTCTCTCTCTCGTGGTCACTTACGTAGCTGTCTTGCCTTGTGTGTCACAGATGGAGTGGATCGTGGAGCGGCTGGAAGAGGATGTCCAGATCGGTTTGCACTCGGAGACGCTGTCTCCTGAGGTGGAAGACCTGGCGTCGAGGTTTGCCGAGGGCCATCGGTGGGAAAGGCTAGCCAAGGCCGGCGCCAGCATGGATGGCGTCCGCCAGTTCTACGCTCGCGTGGACGATGAGAGCTGCAAACTAGACGAGCTATGCCGGCTGTGCAAAGAGCTGAGGCGGCGCTTCAAAGTCCAGGCGGCGGTGGTGTGCAACAGCAGTGCCAGGGTGGTGGAGGTGGCGGAGGAGATGAGGAAGCGGGGCTTGTCCGCGTTTGGGATTCACAGCGGCATGGGCGAGAGGGAGGTGGAGCTTATCAAGCGGAGCGAGCAAAGGTCCGTGATCGTCACAGATCATGGCTGCTCCAAGGGAGCTCGAGACGTGATCAACTTTGAGATGCCACTGTCTCCCGGGGACTACTTTCAGCGTGCTTCCAAGCTCCGGGACCAGGTGACCAAAGTGGTGATTAGTCTTGTTGTGGGGGGGCAAGAGTGTGAGCTACTGGATCGCGTGAGGAGTCTGTATGGGGTCGACATAGATTTGCTGCCTTCTCAGCCCAAGAGACCTGTATTATGATGTAGTAATGTGACCATCTTCGTAATCTAGTTTTGAAGAAGGGTCCAGTGTTTTGTGTGCAATCTGAGGTTGGCACCGGCAAATCTTGCAACACTAGAACTCAGGAATTAGTCCATGAATTTGCAAACCTGGTGTCTACAATCAGTCTTTCATGTGGCTTGAGCTCCGCAAAGACTCAAGCTGTAGACAATTCTTTCAACATCGACCAGTTTAAGCTCTTCATTAACATCCCAAATTTTCCTTAAATTCACCCTTAATTTTAAGAGTAAGTGTCAAAAGGCCCAACACTTATGTTCAGCTTCACACAAACTTTGTTATCAATCCCACCATTAACTTAGAATTTTTACATTAGAAGATTTTAACCTAATTTAAAATTTTAATGTTATTCTTTTCAAGTCAATTATAGTATTAGTCATTTTTTGTAATAAAAACTTTGGATAATGATAACTTTGTTCACATTCCTATTAAATTAGCTAATTTAGCCATTAAATTATACCTAACAACGTTAGACTTGATTTAGCAGTGGCGGTGGCAACTGGCACCCCAAGAACAAAAACTCAGAGGAATGTCAAGCATGCGATGGAAGAGGATTCCACAAGCAAGGAATCAAAATTTCCCTTGTGTAAATAACAAAAAATGATGGATCACACAGCAAGAACTTCCTCAATCACTAGCACCGTAAGAACAAAGATCTCTATGGAAGAAGAAGGATTAAGAAATCACGAAAATTTCCAGGAATCGAGAGCTTTACCTTGTGTGAGAGGGGAAGTCTTCATGGACAGGCCACAATCCCTTGCAAACATAGCAATCTGCTGGGCAGGTCTGCTGCATTGTCCCCAACAGCAGTGCCATTGCAAGATTGGTCCATGAGCACATAGGGCGTGTTGGTGACTACCACGCTACACTCTTTGCACTTTTTGTCCAGCCCCATGCTAAACGACCGACACAATCTCCAGCTGCAGCAGCCTCACCACTGCCAATGCCTCGAACTTGTGATTGACAACAAGCTTGAATCTGGCTCCTGAGTGTTGCAGCAGCATCACAAGTGAAATATTTCATGGAATAATTTAATCCTAATGCTACAAAAGTGTAGCATTAGGATTTATGCAAAAAATGCAAAAGAAATTCTAGCTTACTTTAATGTTAATTTCTGGTGTGAACAAGTTACCATTAAATTCAACAATTAAAATAGAGTTTGCATTCACACCAATACTTAAAGTTATACTTAAATATTAACAAACCCAGTCTTCTCTGCAAGCTTGGCTGCAATGGTTGTCCAGCAAGCTGGAGGTGGTTAGACACTTCTCACGACTCTCAGCTCTGCCTGCAAGATACTCTTCCCTCTTGAGATCAATTAGAGCATGAGTCTCAGCTGAAGTTTAGCTGTGTCCTCTTTTTTGCCTTGACATTGGATCATCTTCAAGTAGCTCCACATCTGCTATTTCCTCAGCTGTTGCTTCCTCGTTGCTAATCCCTCAACATTCACCTCTAGTCTCTCCAACTTGATGAAAATGATATAAATGCATTCTAGGAATACCTGGCTTGCATGTGTGTGAATATGAATGCAGAAGAAGGTGAAGGTGGCAACATTGTCAAAGAAGCTGAGCACCGAGTTCCAAGAGATGAGTCCATGCGGCATGGCAGGTTAGTTATTCGCTGTTAGGTTGAATGGGAATATGCTATACTCAACACATTAGAGCCAGGAACATGGTGGTGGATGAGGAGTCTCTTCCACAATATGTTACAACATATTGTCCAAGCACTTGAAGATGAAGATGGAGAGAAGCTTACCAAGCTCACCAGAAAGGTTATGGAAATTTATCCTTCTTTACGAATTCAAACCAGGATGAAGAAGATCTGGAAGAACTTGGGCAGCTTGACTTCTCCTGCACGGTTTGCAAAAGACGAAGATGAAGAAGACAATACAATTATGCATTTTTATATTCGATTAATAATAAAAACACATTTTGACTCGTATCAGTTGTGTCAGTTGCGAGAACTTGTATCACAACCTGATGTAGTATGATCAAGTACCATCATACTACACCAGATTAAGTTGTAGCAACTGATACGGCATCACGAGGCACGCAGGCCCTTCACCGAGATCCTCCCAGCCACGCCAAATGGTATCTCCCAGCCTCCATCCAAAGTCCTGGAGCACTGCTCTTCCCAGCATCCTGGCATGGCTGCACGCCATGAGATCATCAAGTCAGTCCCTTCTTCTTTGTTTTCTTGGATGGAGCACTGATGAGAAAGAAGGTCGAGGCTCATGGACTCCCAGCACAGCGATTCACAGCGGCATGGGAGCAAGGACCTCAGAGTGGCCCAAGATGGAGGAACATGAGCATGGGAATGGAGGGTGTGAGAAGACCCCCACAACAAACTTGCAAACTTGTTTGCACAGTCCCATGCTTCCTGCTGGGCACTGCAAGACTGCCAAAACAAAATATAGATAGATAGATAGATTTATAAGTTATTCGTGTATGCTTGAGGGCTCCTAACAACTCCCACAGAACTAGAAGAAATTAATTTGTTAGTTCGTCAAGGCATCTTGCAAAATCTTGTAAAAACGTAAGAGACATGCCCAGCCTGGGATATGCTGTGATTATGGCATTCCAACACACGTTGTCTCTACTGAGAATAGTAAGCAACATAGCCATTGCGATCGTTCCTACGTCGGCAGTGCCATGACTGAAAGAAAAAAACAGAAAAACGAGGCGATGTAGCGATATAGCTTTTCAACGAATTCGTGAGTAGCGTTGTTGAGCTTCACTTCTTCTTCCCCGGTTCGTGACGCTAGACGCAGCGTCCGATTTGCCGAAAAGTCTGTATCATATTCTTCTGCTCTCTATCTGAATTCTTCGCCAGATTGCTTGCGAAGCCACTGCCTCTTTGCTGCATGCGCCGAGTGTTTCTTCTTGTTTCGATGGCTCGCATGGGTGTCATAGACAGGAAGTTGTGCCCACTCAGACGAATCGCTAGAAGTGGAAACGGTTGAATGTGAAACTTCTGGCATTTGCTCGCAGAGAACCACCGCTACTGCCGTTTCATCTGGCTCGCCTCGAGTTTCAACGCCAACAGTTGATCCTCTCGAGCATATCTCTTTTACATGAGCGACGTCTTGCGTGTGAATCTCGGCCCGGCAAACCGGACAAGACGCAGTGGAGTCTGCAGGAAGCCACTTCCACCAGTCCGAGAAACAATCACTGCGAGCGAAGTTTGTGAGAAAAAATGAAAAGAACAAACGAGAGAGAAAAAAAGAGAGGAAATACCTGTGGAAGCAATGGAAGCAGGACATGAGCTTCATGTAATGTTGATGAGCGTGATCCAATGCAGGATCCACCAAAGGAAACAAGCAAAAGCAGCAATCTCCTTCCGGATAGTTGTTTGATGTCAAAAAATCCACTGCAAACTGGAAGCTAGAATGAATGAACCATTTCTTTGTGATTCATGCATACCTCTGAGATTGTGACCAGCATCGGCTCGTTGGACAAACGATTTGCCTCCAGCTCCAGGCCAGTGAGGAGATTGATCTGCCGAGACACATCCAATCCCTTGACAAGCACAAGCTCGAATTTTGGGGGATGGCTTGGATACTACTGCACACACATTCTCCAGCCAGTTTGCCAAATGGAACTTCGCAAATTCACTACCTTGTCGCCTGCCTTGATCGAGAGAACAATCTCCACAAACTGCCCCAAGAAACTCTCGAATGAATGTGGATCGATTGCAAGAAGGCGAAACGTTTACCTGCAAAGGAAGCTCGTCCGCCGTGCGCGGCTTGAGAAGGACCTCCAAATGAGGAGGCCATCGCTGCAAAATCCTACAATCGTGGCGATACACGGCATCCATTGCCTCGAGCTCCAAGCTCACGTCCTCCATCTCCTCCCCGGGAAGAACAAATTCTAGGGTTTAACATTAGGGTAGCGTGAAATATTCTAAAAGAAATAAGAGTTCTTACAGCGCAGTGGAATATTCGCCTGTGGTGTGTGATCTTCCCGCGGTTTTCGAGACGAAGGGGAGAAGAAGTTGCCGGCCGACAAGCCGGCGGCGACGGCGCCGGAAAGCACGACCGGCACACGCAGCGTTACAATACGGCTAGGAGCGTAGGCTACGGGCTCTAGCGCCAATGGCCGGCGCGAGAATACGTATCAATACGCGCATCGATATAATGAGAAAGTACAACAGACGAACAGGGAAGAGGTGAGCGCTGTGTGCGGAGGGGGCGGCCCCCGCCACGCGGCGCCCTGCCACTGGCGGGAGACCAGCGATGCCAATGCTGCCACGCCACGTGGATGCCGTCATTGTCTCCCTCTCTCATTACACTGTGGGCGCTACCATTCGTTCGTGGCGAGGAGGAGAAGAGCTTGTCTCGTATCGCCAGTGTCGATCGCCGCGAGGTCTAGGGTTTTCGTGGAGCGGAGGCGCTGTGGAACGGCTAGGCCGCGGCCGCGAGGCGCCAGTGATTGCGCCAGCATTTGATCGGCTTCCGGGGGATTTTAGGGTGCCCGCGAGGTTTTGATCGGGTTTTAGGGCTTGCGGGAGGAGGAAGAAGGAGGAGCTGGGAAGCCGTCCGAGAATGCGAAGAATTTCGTTCCACGGGGTATGTGGTTTTGTTTTTGCCTTTGTCTCATTTATTAGCTTTAGCGTGTCTAAAGAGAATGAGGCACCTATATAGATATGACGCTGGAGAATGGCGCTACTATAGAAAAATCGAATGACTCCTCTCCAAAGTACTCGAAGAAACGTCGCAATGGCCGCAAAAATGGTGGAGCGAAGATCTGGGCTGCGGCATCCGATGAGTTGCATGCTTCCAACGACGAGGCCGAGGCGTTCGAGCCGGATAGTCTTGTCTGGGCGAGGATCGAGGAAAGCCTCTGGTGGCCTGCATTTGTAAGGTTTTTTCCTTGTATTCGCTCGGTTGCCTCCATTCCCAGCACTGTATTGATATCTTCCGTGTTTTGGTTTCACAGGTCCCATCTCTTGAAAACTTGCCGCTCTCTGTCTTAAGGTGACTACACTTCTTCTTGTGGTTTTGCTTTTTGGTCTCACTCACACTTTACTCTTCGTCGTCAAGGCAAAAGCAGGAAGGCTGGGTTTGCGTTAAGTATTACAACAATGCTCTTTGCAACTCCTGCTTGTAAGACTCGCAAACCATTTTTTTTTTTTTTTTCTTGTTCTTCTCAGTGTTGAATTTTCTACTCTTGCGTAGTGCCTGGTTGGAACCCAAAGACATTGTGCTCTATAACGGTGACACGGACATCTTTTGCCAGCAGGTACTTGGCTCTTCCTTTGGTTCATTGCTCCCGGATTGATGTGTTGACATACAGATTATGCCAGAATCGCCCGAGACTGAAAAGTTTCAAGCGGCTTTAGCTGAGTTGCAAGAATCTTACAAGGCTCGTTTTAGCGACAGCGATGTAGCTACCGAGCTCCCTGCGGCCAACAATAATGTGGGAGCCGCGTTAGAGGATCGAATTAACTTAGACAAGGAACTTTTGAGGAAGCGGAAAAGTGGCCAAGATGGTGTAGAAGAAGACGGTAGCATAGCTGGGATGGAAAACGAAGAAGGTTCTCGGAAGCGGATCTTGAAGTTGAGGATTACGAGGTCTTCAGCACCACATGAAACGCCTACTGCGGATCGGAATTCTCCCTCGAAAAGAACCAGGGGATCTGATGGGGTTTGCATTTACAGTCAAGAATTCACTTTTTATGGTGGCTTACGCTGTTTTTGTTTTGCAGTCTTTTTTCGAATGTATGGTTTGCCAATCTGGCGGAAATCTTCTTTGCTGTGACCATTGTCCCCGCGTGTACCATCTCCATTGTCTGAGCCCGCCTCTAAAGGTAAGACAATTCTTAAACGCGGTGCGTTCTATAATTTGTGCCCTTCTTGTGAAGCGTGCCCCGACAGGTAAATGGCGATGCCCAGACTGTATAGGAGAATCGGAAAAACCACTGGCAGAGACGGTGGCTGCGAAGAACACTGAAACTGCAAAAGAAGTACGGAGCGAGTCTGAAAGCAAGAACCAAGCTCCAAATGGTGAAATTCTCAACATCTCTAACGAAAAATCGCATAAGCGGAGCAGAGATGATATGATCAAAAGATTTAAGAAGAAGTCGAGGCTTGACGATCCCGCAGCTGACAAATGCCCGCCTTGTGGACTGAATAAACAGTCGTCCGAGACTTTACTGGATAATGGAAGTTCATTTGGCCCAGATGGACTTCTTGACGAGGGAGAGGAATTGAATAGTACGCCAAATGTGAAGGTACTCTTTTACTTAAATCATTTTACGTGACAAAATCCCGTTTGATTCTTGTGTAATTTGCAGAGCCTGCCTGCCTGTGACAGTTGTGGTAACACTGGTGGCTCGCTACTCAAATGCGGACGTTGTGGCAAATCCTTCCATCTTTTATGTATGGACGCTCCTTTCAAGGTACTCAATCTAGTAACTTCTTCTTTCTCTTATCCTTTTTTTTCATCAGAGAATGCCAAGGAGCCGCTGGCTGTGCTCGGAATGTAGTCCGCTTGATTCTAGAAAGCGCAAGGAAGAACAACCTATTCTCCCTGCTGCTGCTTTTGAGGTTTAGTGTGACTACGTATTTATATTCTTGTCTTAACTTTGTTTGCAGGTTGATCGAATTGTGGGATGTCGGCCACAACCATTAGCCCCGAAGTCTGTGGAAAGATGCGAGACAGAAGAAAAGAACAAGGTGGACGTCGACACTACGGTTCATATTGTTGGGGCTTCAGAGGGCGATGTCCAGGACGAAGAGGTAGACGGAAAGATAGAACTAGAACCAGAGAAAACTACTGTAGACGAGGCTATAGACGGTGAACAACCGGAGGGGGATGGGATTGCAAAAGTTGAGCTGCAGCCTCCAGAGGAATTAGAGTACCTGGTGAAATGGGTGGGAAAATCTCACGTGCACAACGAGTGGGTTTGCGAATCGCGTTTGAAGACTCTTGCAAAACGGAAGCTGGAGAACTACAAAGGCAAGCACGGAACTGTTCCAAAGAATCTGGTAGACGACAGATGGACGCAACCTCAAAGGATCATTGCTCGCAGGAAGGGACAAGATCAAGCCGAGGAAGTGCTGGTGAAGTGGTATAGTCTACCTTACGATGAATGTACGTGGGAACGGCTTGATGCTGCTTTAGTTCCGGGACTTTTGGACTTGCTGGCAACGTTCCAACTGTTCGAAAGCGAAGCATTGTCGAGCTCAGAAAGCCGGAAGGTGAAAGACGGACAGGGTGAGCTGGAAGCTGTCAAAGAGCAACCGGTAGAATTGCAAGGTGGCCAGCTCTTTCCTCATCAAATGGAAGCCCTCAACTGGCTTCGGAAGTGCTGGCACAAGAAGAAGAACGTTATACTCGCGGATGAGATGGGACTGGGAAAGACCATATCCGCCTGCGCGTTTTTGTCGTCGTTGCACTACGAGTTTAAAGTACGCGGGCCTTGCTTAGTGCTGGTTCCATTGTCGACGATGCCAAATTGGATGGCAGAGTTTGCACTTTGGGCCCCGGGTTTGAACGTCATCGAATACCACGGTAGCGTCAAGGCAAGAGCAGTCATCCGTCAGTACGAGTGGTACGCTTCCAGTCACGGCAGCAAGAAACAGCGGGCATACAAGTTCAAGGTGATGCTTACGAATTACGAGACTGTTATCAACGATCCCACGCCGTTGAGGTCTTTGCCTTGGGAAGCTCTCGTGGTTGACGAAGGTCACAGGCTGAAGAACTCAGGCAGCAAGCTCTTCACTCTCCTGAATACGTTTTCTTTTGCTCATCGGGTCTTGATGACTGGAACGCCGATGCAGAACAATCTTGGCGAGATGTACAACCTGCTAAACTTCTTGCTACCGGAGAAGTTCCCATCCCTGGCGGCGTTTCAGGAAAAGTTTAGTGCCTTGAGCACGGCCGAGCAAGTTGAAGAGATACGGAAGCTGGTGACGCCTCATATGCTAAGGAGGCTCAAGAAGGATGCAATGCAAGGCATCCCTCCAAAGGCAGAGAGGGTCGTTTTAGTGGAGTTGAGCGCAGTACAGGCAGAGTACTACCGGGCCTTACTTACAAAAAACTACCAGCTGCTACGGCAAGGAACCAAGAGCCAGCAGTCGATGATCAACATTATCATGCAGCTCAGAAAAGTTTGCAACCATCCTTATCTTATCCCGGGTACTGAACCAGAATCCGGGACGGGCGAGTTTTTGCATGAGATGCGTATCAAAGCTTCTGCAAAGCTAACTCTTCTCCATTCCATGCTTGGGTCACTGAAGAAAGAAGGACACCGGGTTCTCATCTTCTCGCAGATGACGAAGCTGCTAGATATACTTGAAGACTATTTGACTTTCGAGTTCGGGCATGATTCTTACGAGAGAGTGGACGGGTCTGTTCCAGTGGCTGAACGACAGGCAGCCATTCGCAGATACAACAAGGATACGTCGCGCTTTGTCTTCTTGCTTTCAACTCGCTCGTGTGGACTGGGGATCAACTTGGCTACTGCAGATACTGTTATCATTTACGATTCCGACTTCAATCCTCACGCAGACATCCAGGCAATGAACCGAGCGCATCGAATCGGGCAGTCCAAAAAACTGCTCGTTTATCGGCTGCTAGTTCGTGGAAGCGTGGAGGAACGTATTCTACACCTTGCAAAAAAGAAGCTTGAGTTGGAACAGCTATTTGCAAGCAAGTCCGGATCACAAAAGGAAATCGAAGACATTCTTCAATGGGGTGCCGAGGATCTTTTCGGAGAGCCCCCGGAGAAAGAGAAAACAGGTGCAGAGTCTCCTCCGGGAGCTAGTACTCAGGCACAGGATGAGAAGCCGAAGAAAAAAGTTGGCGGCCTCGGAGATGTTTATGACGACAAGTGCCATGAAACCGGACGGTCCAAAGTGATTTGGGATGATCTTGCCATTAAAAGACTCTTGGACAGAGCCTCAGTGGTTCCGGACTCCGCGGAAGCCGATGGAGAAGGCGACATGCTTGGTTCTATCAAGGCAAGTGTTAGAAAAGGCTCTTTCAGGAAGATGATGATAGCGTGTTGATTTGCCACAGGCTTGGGACTCTACTGAGCAAGAACACGACGCGATTGAGGAACATGCGGACCAGGCTGTTAAAGGCTCCGGTGCAAATGCGGGTGAACCGAAGCCTGGAAATGAAGAAGACAACAAGTGGGAAAGGCTACTTCGAATCAGGTAAGTCACAGGCGTTTGTCGTATTTTTCACAGGCCTAACAACTTTCCACAGGTGGGAAAAGCTGCAATCGGAAGAAGAAGCGGTTCTTGGTCGTGGAAAGAGGCAACGAAAAGTAATTTCATACAACGAATGTGCTGCTCCAAAGTCGAAAGATGTTTCTAGTGATGTAAGTCTGTTTGCTTGCTTCAGTGCGCTACTTCTTACACTGAAATTTACGCAGTCCGACGATATGGAGGAACCGGAGCCGGAGTATACTCCAGCTGGCCAAGCTCTAAAGCTGAAACTGTAAGATTTACTTGCATTTCGTGCTCTCAGCTTGTCCATTTTTCTTTTTTGCAGTGCCAGGCTTCGAGCAAGGCAGAAAGCCCGCATAGCCCTTCGGTATGCAGCTCCTGCACATGTTGATGGTGTACCGTTTCTAGCTCCATGTCACTTCCGGGAAGCAGTTAACGAGCTGAAGCAACATGGAGGCTGCCCAGACCTTAGGCCACCAGATATACTCTCGCGAAACTTCAAGGACTGTTTTCCTCTACCTGAACCGGTTGACGAGGCACTCATGCAGAAAGCTCTAGCGTCAAGGTTGTCAAAAATGGGGGATGGCGTTTCAGATGACAGACTTCCGGTGGGCGACTTGAATCTGTTTCCCGGGAGCATGCCACCTTCTTTACCCGACGGTGTAAGCCAGGGTTCGACTTTCAGGCATCTGTTACCGCCGCTACCGCCGAAGACACCTTTCGCGGCTGGCTTCGTGTCCCAGGGCTTGCCAGTTCACTTTGAGAACCCAAGCAGAAGTTTTCTTCATGGTCCGTTTGCCCAGTCGAAAGCTGACGTTTTGGAGAACAGTGACAGGATTCGCGACGCTGAAAAGAAGTTTTCAGTTGATCTTTCCTCCCTGGACGCATCAAGGCAGGCAGACGAGGGGTGCCAAATCAATCATGTTGATCTGAATAAAGACGCTGTAAGTTCTTTGGCTTTTGTTTCTTCTCTCATTAATTCCTATGTTCTTTTTGTGCAGGCCACAAAACGTGACGATAGTTCCCCTTTTGAACCAAAAGTGCCACCATTGGAACAGGGACAAAGTAATCTGTCCATGTCTCTCACACTTGGCAATGCAGCGGGAGAAGGGACGCCTTACAAGCTGCCGGGAAAGTTTAGCTTTAGTGACAAGGAGGCAAGGATAGATCCGGCGGCACTACAACTCGAGCCTGACTATATCGGAGGCTTGAAACAGGCTGGTGGTCGATCAGATTCATGGACAGAGGACGAACTGGATGCATTGTGGATTGCAGTGAGAAGACATGGCAGGGGGAACTGGATGAGTATGCTACAGGATCCTAAGCTATGCTTCTCGAAGCGCAGGACTGTCATCGACTTAGCAGAGCGTTGGCAAGCGGAGGAAGCAAAGTTGCTGGGAAAGCATGAAGGCCAGGAACTGGAGCGTTACTCGAAACCGAAGAGAGACAGGCGCAGGCACAGGAAAGACAGGCCAGAGCATGGCAAGTTTTCTCCGTATGAGTTCCGGAGCAAGGCTGCCATGCGCAGTGGAGTCAAGGAGCTGTCGAAACTGGTTCCAAACTTTGCGGACTTCAACTTTCCGGGGCTGCGGGAACGTCCAGGTCCTTTTGACAGGCCCGAGCTTCCGAGCGGTGTTCTTGACAAGTTTCACGAGTCTCCTCCAGGTCTCTACGGAGCTCCGCAGCTGCCTAGCTTCAACTTCGATGGCACAGGAATGGCTCCTCCTCCACTTCCTCCTCCGCTACCCTTGAAACAATCCAGCGGTGGAGGCGGGGGTGGCGGCGGCGGTGGCCAAAGTTCTACCGCAGAAAAGCCGTCGAAGCTGCCGCATTGGTTAAAGGAAGCTTTCAGCGTGGCACCAGCGCCAGAGGCGTCATTGTCGCCTCACGTAGCAGCAGTGGCTCAAGCGGTGTCAATCCTTCACAAGAATCACAAGCCACTTTTAGCGTCCTGGACACATTCGTGGCACCCGCTCGTTCCACCCCGGGAGCTTCCAAAGCGCAAGAAGAAGAAGAAACACCGGAGCCACGAGCAAGTCCCTGCCGAGGTTGGAGGAGGCGGCGGGGTGACACCACCGCCACCATTGCCACCATTGCCAGCGTTACCAGCGTTACCGCCACCACCACCCGGTCCAGGAGCTCAAACTTCAGGTACTCACTTCCAACCTGTACATTTACCATCCTTCTCGTTCTCTAGGAGCTTACTAGAGCCTCTCCCGTTAATCCCTCCAGTCCCGTTGCTCTCCTCCGACTCCGATCTTAAACACAGGACTAGTGGTAGCAGCAGTAGTGCTAGAGCAGCTCCATTTTTCCCAGAGCTCTTCCCTCCTCCTAATTATCCTCCTCTTCCTCCCTTTCGATCCAAGTTCCTGGATGGTCCTCCCGAGAGTAGTAGCTTAAGGCCGGAAGTCCCCCAGTTTCTACCACAGCAGCACAACAATTTTGGTTCATCGAAGCACAGACGCAGAGATAGTCACAGGCGCAAGCATCAGGTTGACACCACTAGCAGATCGTCGGATCGAGCAGAGCTGCCACCTTGGTTGATGTCACCGCCACCTCGGCCGCCACCACCACCACCACCACCACCAAGTTTCCAATCCACAGCAGCAGCAGCAGCAGTAGCAATGCCGGAAGTAGCAGCGGTGGAGAGACGAAGAAAGGCTCAAGCAGCGACTAGAGATCATGGTGACGGTGACGATTCATCCAGTGACACTCACTCGGACCCGGAGATCCGGAAGAATGGAGACGAGGACGTGGATGGCTTCCTCGAGGTGTCGTCCGAAGGAACAGTCTCGGACAACCAGCGATAGGAAAAAAAACGAAGAAGAAACATTCGAGATTTTACGGGAGATGTTAGGAAACCTCTCTTCTCTCTGGCGCGGGCGCATTGCTATCTAAGATTTGATTGATTCTAGTGGAAAGCTTTTTGCTTAGAAATGGATAATTGATTGATAGAAATCGGCCTCAAGCTTTGTCAAAGGACACCAGAACAAATCGATTGATTGATTGATTGAGTGATGGATGACATCATAGCATTCGATCCGCCGTTCCAATCCAATGACCAGATTAGATGAGGACGCATTGAATTCGCGTTCAAACCGCGAGCTTCGCCGCGCCTTCTCAAACTTCGTCTTCTCCCCAAGAACCCTAAAATGGAACTTTTTAAATTAAAACGGATGAGTACAGTTGGACATAAAATGTGGCAATATAGATGACGTGGCAGCTAGATCTGCTGACTGTACAGGTGATGTGGCAGCCTGGGCCTAGCGAGTGCGGTGAGCGGCTGGGCCTTCACCATCTTCCCGGGCGCGCGCTCCATGCTGAGATTCGCGGGCACCTCCCAATCGAAGGCGTGGACGAGATTGGCGAGCGCGAGGAGCACCATAGTGAGCCCCAGCGACGCCGCCGGGCACATCCGGCGCCCGGATCCGAATGGGATGAGCCGGCACTCGGGATCGCCGAATTCCACCACGGCGCCCTCGCCCAGCCCTCGCAAGTGCCGCTCCGGATCGAATTCGTGCGGCCTCTCCCACACCTGGGCGTTGCGATTGAGCGCGAAGACGTTGATGAGCACGCGCGTGTCCTTGGGGATCCCGTAGCCCGCCACGACCGCGTCCTCCATGGCGAGGTGGGGGATGAGGATCGCGCCCACCGGGTGGAGGCGGAAGGACTCCTTGAGCACCGCGCGGAGGAGCCGGAAGTGGGCGAGGTCGGACTCGTCAACGAGACGGTCAACTGAAACGACCCGGTCAACCTCTTCTCGGACCCTGGCCAGCAGGGCCGGGTCGCGGAGGAGCTCGGCCATGGCCCATTCGCACGACACGCCCGGGGTGTCCGTACCTGCGGCCATCATATCCTGGCCCAATCAAGAACAAGCACACACAGAGAATTAGAATATTTTCCAATCGAAAGAAGCGGGGGATCGATCGCTACCTAGGCCTAGGGATGCGATCGACCTAGCAGGAGGGAGGAATCGAGAGGCGCTGGAGTGGATGGATCGATCGGCGCTTGCGCGGCCAGGGATTGGATGATAGATCGCTATATAGATCAAGATATATCAAGATCAAGAATGTGGGAATGTTCTTGCAAGAACAGGGAAAGGGAAGAGGAGGATCTTGATCTTACCACCATGACGGCCTTCATCACATCCTCGGGGAGATGCGGCTCGCCATTCTCGCCGCGCAGATTGACAAGGATATCGACGAAGTTCTCCGGCTTCTTGCCAATGCGCGGCGCCAGTTCCAGCAGCAGCGCCGTGGCGAGGCCATCGATGTGCCGCATGATCTGTTTCATCCGCCGCTCCTGCCCCTGGAGATCCAAGAATCGCAGGAAGGGCAGATAATCCGAGATGTTGAAGCCGTTCATCATCAAGATCCCCCCGGCGATCATCGCCTTGAGCTCCGCGCCCACCTCGGGCCCCGGATCGCCAGGCCCGAAGTAGCGCTTGCCCAGGAGCATCCGCGTCATCATGTTGCTCGTCAGCCCATTGAAAGCGTCGCGGAGGTCCACCGCCCGGCGATCCACGGCGGCGTCGAGGATGAGCCCCAGGGTGTGGATCATCTCCATCCTGCGCAGGCGCTGGAAGCTATCCACGCTCTTGGCGGAGAAGAGCTCCAGCGTGCAAATCTTGCGCATGTTCCTCCAGTGGGCGCCGTAGGGAGCGAAGCCGATGTCCTTGCCGCCATAGGTGAGGAGCTCCGCGAGGATCACATTGCCGGGGCGCGACGCGAAGATGTGGTCCTGGATCTTGAGGAACTCCTTGATGATCGCGGGATCGTCCGAGACGACGTGGGGGATGGCGCCCAGGCGGAGATAGACGAGAGGGCCGTAAGCCCGCGTGAGCTTCATCATCCCTTCGTGGGGGACGGTGCCTACGTCGAGGAGATTGCCGATGATTGGCCATCCTCTCGGCCCGGGAGGAAGAGGAGGCGAGCTCGAAGAACTAGAGCCGGAGCTACTAGAACTGGACGAGGATTTCCTCCTGGCTCCTCTGGAAGAAGGGAGATTCAAGAGAAGTAGCAGCAGCACTAGGAGCGATCCCGCGACGGCCAACTTGAGGTAGAGCTCCGGAGTGGAGGAGCTCAAGAGCTGTGGGATTTCCACCATGGCGAGAGATCGATTGACCGTGGCACTCTCACAGGATTTCGCTCGTAAGTTATATCTATCTCTCACTCTTTTGCTCTACAGATTGTTCTTCCAGGACTTTCACTCACACTCGCGACACTTCATCATCCAGGACGGCCGTAGACACACACGACACGATTTCCTCGATGGAAGCCTCTGACTTGATTTACAGTAACGCAGCGGCTATTGTTGCGGCTATTTGTTGCGGCCTCCAAGAGCCAGTCAGGGTTTTTTCAACGGGGTTTAAGTGACACTACGCACGAATGCGAGAAAAAATTTCTCTTTTGTTCTCTTGTGTTTTTCCAAGTTCTAATGGTTTTCTTAGTTTCCTTCCTTTTAGGTGCACCGACTCAAGGTGCGCAATTAATCAGATTATTCGTACTTTATGTTCGATCCGTTTGACACCGCTGCTGCGCAGAAACTTTTATGAAGGACGACTCTTTCGGCTTCGGTTGAACATACGAAATTTTTATTCGGGATCCCAGCACCTTTTTTTCCTTTTTTTTCTAGCTGGGATGCCGTAGCTGCTGGCTGTTTGCCCGGATAAATTATTTCTACCTCCCTGCAAAGAGAAGAGGCTAAACAAATAAAATAATCTCATGTCTCATCGTCTGTCTCTCAATTCAAGCCTGCGTGAGTATGTTCTTGAGAACTTACCTGTGGAATCCACTGCAAAAATCTGTTTTTGTCATCCGGAGATGGTGGAATCGCGAACCTTGCTGCGGCTATGGTACCATTCCCTTGTTTTCTACGTTTAGCGCAGCCAAGAGCCTGGGCCAGGTCTCGGGAATTCCTCCACACACATCAAAGTCCTGGAGTTTGTTTCGCTCGCGATAGTAATCTTCTACTGGTTTGGACTGCAAGCCAAAGATCAAAACTTTGATGAGTCCAAAGGAGAAATAGAGAAGAAAAAAAGCGTTTTTTCCATACCTCTGCCGCATATATACGCAATCGCTCTCGCACTACTTCTTCAGTATCGTCTGTTCTGACCGTGAGAGTTGCGGCGCACGCCGGAGGTGGCAACAAAGGTGGCATAAACACTCTGGGAGAGTCCTCCGACTGCTCAACGTCGATCTTGGCGACGTTGTAAGTGCCACCGCAGTGGCTGCAAATTCTCCTCCCCAAGCACTTGAGCACGAGAACATCCTCTCGGAGCTTCAAGTTTACCACCAAATCGATTTCGACAATGTCGTCTAAAGCTTTCTGCAAAGAAAGCAAAAGTAATCCCATGAGAATGAAACAAAGAACTAGGTAGAACAATAGAAAGAAAGAAACCAAAATACCGACCGCTTGGATTGTGGTACGAGGAAATCCATCCAAAATAAATCCCGCCTCGTTGCTCAAAGCCCCTTGCTCAAACCGGTTCTTTAACATGGCAAGAATAATCTCGTCCGGCAGCAACTTCCCTTGGGCCATCAACGCGGACATCTGCCACAATATGAAACTTTTTTTGCTCAGCTCAGCTAGTCTCTAAATCCACGAGCACTGTATGCCACCAGAAAAAAAAAATGGAATTTTTAGCAGCACATGGCAGGAAATTCTTGCAAAATCTAGACATCTAGCAAGAATTGATACGCTAGATGCAAGAACACCGACCAAGGAAGCTACACAACTTACCTCTCTAGCGAGAGGAGTGGATTGCTTGAGCTCCTGCCTGACCAAGTCGCCCATAGCAATGTGAGGCACTGCTAATGTGGTTGCCAGGCGGCTGGCATAGGTTCCCTTACCAACGCCAGGGCAGCCCAAGAACACCCATTGCAAGCTCCGAGCAGTGCTCACCACAGCTGCCGCGTCTTCCTTGTGCTGCTCCTCCACCACACGGCGAACCACTGGAATGTAGGAGGAAGAATCGAGCTCCAGCGCCGATTGCGATAGGGCGCGCCCAGCGTGGATTCCTAGGAGGCGGCTAGATCTCCTTGCCGTGATGAGGGCGGCCATGGGATCGATCTCGGCAGCTCGCCTGCCCTAGAATACCGGCGCAGCGTCGAAATATCTGTGGCTGGCACTGGCGGGAATCGAACGCCGGATGGATCCATTGGTGGAAAGGTGGATATGCTATTTCCTTGTTGGGGATATTCTCTGTTTCGCTGGCGGGAATTGAACACGTGGCGTCGTCCATGGCATGAGCAAAACAACGCTTGTATTTAGGTAGCGCCTCGCGTCTACAAGCTAACGATCGATTGATCGATCGCTCTGATCGAGCTCACATTCTAGCTGACATTCTAAAGCGTGCACGACATAAGGATCCAAGCGCAACTTGCCGGTGCATCTATGACGAGGGCGCAGCTACTGTGGAGCGCATCGTTACTCCTTGCTTGCAATGTCCCAAGGTTTGCTTTGATTCCTTTTATGATCTGCTTTTACTTTAGCCGCGTGGAGATCCTAAGGTACAACAAGTGGCTTGGTTTCACTCCAGGTGAAAGAGATCATCACCATTTGCGACATCCTGTCCATTTTTCTCAGGAACTTCAGGTGTCAATTTGATCTAGAATTCTCGACACATCTTTTTCTCCTGACACGAATTAAATGCTGCTTGTTGGTGGTTGTAGGAAAGCGAGTTCTATATGTTTTACGTTCGTACCCGGATCCCACTATGAAAGTATGTCACTCTTCTGGAGCTACAGGTAATTCATTGCTCTTGTAAGTTCACGTATTTTTTATAAGCAACTTGCAGGAACAAAATGAATAGCTGTTTCTATACGCCGATTGTAGGTGAGGCGTTCGAAACATACGGGCTTATATACAGTATCAGTTAAACGAGAAGTATGTTGTGTTAAACTTTGGAGAAATGAACAGGGGCGGACGCTCTTCGAAACTGGCTATACATTGTTGTTACTGACGGGGAGCGTATTCTAGGTTTAGGAGAGCTCGGAATCCAGGTTTCTTTCTTCGTCACAAACTTTGGGTGACGAAGATCACCAAGTGCAGTATATAGAGCCAATTTCCCGATTCGAACCTGAAGGAAACTTCTTTGGTAATGTTGATTGTCAGCCTAAAATTTTTACTTGTTACGCCTCCCGATGGTTTCAGAGGTTGGAACAAATAACAAGGACCTTCTGAATGATCGTTTCTACATCGGTCTGAAACGAAAGCGAACTGTCCATTACATTGTTTTAAGCTAGGAATATGACAGCCTGCTTGACGAGTTTACGAGTGCTGTGAAGCAGGAGTATGGCGAAGGCGTTCTTGTGCAGGTATGATTCATTGTCATCTTTCTTGCTTGTTACACTAATGTGCTGTTGTTTGTCACCGAGGATCAGAAGCCTAATTGACTTACTGACAAGGCTGTTGTGAGTTTGAAAATTTTCCTAATCAGAATGCTTTCAGGTTCCTTGCAAATTATTCAACAATGCACCTTTTTTCAACATTCAGGTGAAACTTTGACGAGATAGCATGGCAAAACGAAAAGCTGTTCTTTTCCTTGATGCAAGGGACTGCTGCTGTGGTTCTTGGGGGTCTGATTGCGGCTGTGAATATTACAGGAATAAAACGGACTTATTTGCTGGTGCGGGAGAAGTGTTGTTGTCCTCTTGCCAATGGACTTTTCTTTTCCTGTCGTAGACAGGATCGGGAATTGCAGAAATTATTGCTCTCCACATCTCGAAAGAGGTAAAAGTGTCCCTGTATTCTTCTCAGAATGGAGATCGCTGACCTAGAAGAAGCAAGGAACATTTCTTTTACAGTCCATAACTTATGAGTTGTGTGTTGGAATTGCTGGAGTGGGTTTTTGAGATTCATAATTTTTCAATTGTAGCAAATAATTCTTTCTCGGAGGTTAGAGGCGCTCAAATACACACAGGGACGTGCCATTTTTGCGAGTGGGAGCCCATTCCCTCCTGTCGAAATGAATGGGAAGACAGGCCAGGTATGTATTGGAAGTCATTGTTTTTTCTTCTTATTACATTAATCACATCGTTTTCCAGCTGAGAGAAATTTCAGATTCTGTATCTTTCCCTATGCCCTTTTACAGGTGCTTATCAATTCTTCCAGCGAGGAGGCGGTGTCTACCCTCTACCGCTGAGGCTCCCAGATGAGCGAAGATATCAACAAGTCTATGCGCCCTTGCCAACACGGTGCATGCGTCCAGCACCCTTCCAGGCCTTCGCCTGCCTGCTTGGTTGATTCTCCTGGCACGACGCCAAGTCGCCCTTAATCAAGAGCAGCCGCGAGGCGAGCAACGCGTGGCTTGACTTTGGCATGGCTGCTCTCGCCTTTCCACCATTCGACGGGCGCCCGGAGAGACTCGTTACGCACTACTACCCGGGGATCCATTGCCCCCAGATTCCGTTTTGTTCGCAAGGGCCTGTTCAGGCGAGCCATGCTGCCTGATAGGATACTCGAAACGAGAAAGCGCTGATGGATGGCTTTGCAAGGTACTACTAGAGGCTCATTATGTTTGTTTTTCCTAAACTAGTAATAAACTCCTCACTGCTTAATTATCTGGTTACAGGCCGAGATGCTGCGCTTTGGTTGTGGAGCTTTTTCAACAGTGCTACTGATGAAGTGGAATGTCATGTATACCGCTGGTGTTCGTAGCCGCTGCGTTGTCTATTCACCCACCCATGAGCAAGTCTGTACGTGTGCCTTCCTTTGCTGTGTCTAAACATGTTGTGCCGTTGTCAGGAGATCGTAAGTTTTCCACAAGTATCTCCAGTCTCCAGCCATTGAGACGCACAGGCAAGTGTGCTAAACTCATTCCTGTTCTGGTTTGATATAACTTTTATTTCATGCAGTTTGAAGTAAGCATTTGTCATGCTGCCCACGGTCTTTTTCTTTTCTTTTTTTTTCTCCAGTGGTCCAGAGGAGATGGGCATGCTGTATGGGGGACTGAAACTGGTACGTTTTCGTTTTTACGCAGAGCTTGAATTATAAAGCATGCAGGGCAAGGACTTGTGCGAGACCTGTATGAGCATTCTCCTTAACCGCGGGATGAACTGTGAGGATGTGACTACACCGCTCGCTCTTGGCAAAGTCAAGGCTGGAAACCGGTAGAGTTTTCAAACATCAAGTTAGTTATTTTCATGATGATTATAAAAAGTTTTTCCTTGCTTCTTCCAAAATCGAATGAAAATATTTCATAATCAAAAACTGCCACCCCACGATCAGAAAACCATTTCTCCAGCTCCTGTGCAAGAAAATCGATCCCTCCTCTCTTTTCTTTCATGCTATAGATCGATCCCAGAGCTCTAGATTGAATGAGGCGCGAAGCAATCCAGTCGCCTCACCTGGAGCCACGGCAGCACAATAGTCCTCCAGCTCCACAACGCTATCATTTCCCCATCGAGCAGAGTTGCCACCTTAGTTGAACTTTGGTTCCACCACCTCGGCCGCCACCGGGCGCCACGACCACCGGGCATCCACAGCAGCGGCAGTGGTAGCAATGCTGGAAGTAGCAGCGGTGGAGAGATCAAGTACGAGCGAACCCGGAGATCCAGAAGAATGGAGACGAAGGCTTCCTCGAGGTAGCTCGGACAACCAGGGATAGAAACATCTCGCCCATCAATTTGATTAGACGATAAGTCCTTTGCTAGGTAGATTATCACAGCAGAAAGAAATCGATTGGCTGATTGATGGATGGATTTCCAATCCAAAAGATTGAAGAGGAATGTGATGAGGACGCATTTCAAACCGCGCGCAAGAGCACTACAGCCGTGGAATTTTTGCTGACTGTACAAGAGACGTGGCAGACTGGGCCTGCCCTAGAATGCGCCCAAATATCCCTTTTCTTTTCTTGTCGTGGATATTCTCTGTTTCGCTGGCGGGAACTAAACACGTAGCGTCCATGGCGTGGTCCAATGGTGGACACGTACGGGCAAAACAAGCAATGCTTGTATTTAGGTCGCGAAGGAGCGCCTCGTGTCTACACCTTTTTCTCATCGCTAGGTACACACTTTTTCGATTGATCGGTCGATCGATCGCCCTGATCGAGCTCGAATTCTAGCAGCGTCCGAGGTTTCGCGATGGAGAGCCAGCTCAAGGATATGAGGGGCGATGGGCCAAACGTGCTCGACAAGGATCCAGGCGCGACCATTGCAGGTGGAGTCCACGATACCTATGGCGAGGACGCAGCTACTGTGGAGCGCATTGTCACTCCCTGGGCTCGCACTGTCGCAAGGTTTGCATTGATTCCTTCTATAATCTAACCTCTTAGCGCTTTTACTCTAGCGGCGTGGAGCTACTGAGAGATCCAAGGTACAACAAGGGGCTTGGTTTCACTCTGGCTGAAAGGGATCATCACTATTTGCGAGGGCTTCTCCCTCCTGTCCACTTTTCTCAGGAACTCCAGGTGCCAATTCGATCTAGAATTCTCGACACTTCTTTTTCTCCTGACACGGACAAAGTGCTACTTGGTTGTGGTGGCGAACTGTAGGAAGAACGAATTCTAGAGGATTTACGCTCTTATCCGGATCAGCTACAGAAGTATGTCGCTCTTATGGAGCTCCAGGTAAGTCACTGCTCTTACGAATCATGTTTTTGAGAGAGCAACTTTCAGGAAAGAAATGAAAGACTGTTCTATAAAGTTCTCATCGATCATGTGGAGGAGATGTTGCCCTTCGTCTATACACCTACTGTAGGTGAGGCGTGCCAGAAATACGGGCTTATATACAGGAGACCTCGGGGCCTCTATATCAGTTTAAACGAGAAGTGAGTTGGTGTTAAACTCGCGTGAAATGACTGACCAAAAAAATTCTCTTGCAGGGGCAAGATTTTGGACGTTCTTCGGAACTGGCCTGAGCACAATGTACACGTTATTGTTGTTACTGACGGGGAGCGTATTCTTGGTTTAGGAGACCTTGGAATTCAGGTTTTTTTCCTAGTCACAAACTTTGGTGGAATTGTCATGATTTTACAAGTTTCCTTCAGGGCATGGGTATTCCAGTCGGGAAATTGGCTCTATATACTGCTCTTGGTGGTCTTCGTCCTTCTTTGGTAATGTTAATTTGTCAGATGGTAGCCTATAAGGTTTACTTGTTGTAGTGCCTCCCGGTGGTTATAGACGTTGGAACAAACAACAAGGACCTTCTGAATGATCGTTTCTACATCGGTCTGAAACGAGAGCGAGCAACAGGCGAGGTACTATTTGCTGTCTTTAGTTTTATATTGTTCTAAGCTGGTATGCTTGTTACAACTTCCAGGAATATGATAGCTTAATTGACGAGTTTATGAGTGCTGTGAAGCAGGAGTATGGCGAACGCGTTCTTGTACAGGTATGATCGTTGTCATCTTCGTTGATGTTTCTCTAATGTGCTGTTGTTTTGTTGTCAGTTTGAAGATTTTGCTAATCAGAATGCGTTCAGGCTCCTAGCAAAATATTCAACAACGCACCTTGTGTTCAACGATGACATTCAGGTGAAACGTTGACGCGATTGCATGGCAAAACGAAAGCTGTTCTTTTCCTTGATCCAGGGAACTGCTGCTGTGGTCCTTGGTGGACTGATTGCGGCTGTAAATATTACAGGAACAAAGATATCAGATCAGACGTACTTATTTGCTGGTGCAGGAGAGGTGTTGTTGTCCTCTTGCCAATGGACGACACGGTGTTGACTCTTTTCTTTTCCTGTCGTAGGCCGGATCGGGAATTGCGGAAATTATTGCTATGCACATCTCGAAAGAGGTAAAAGTGTCCCTGTAATGTTCTCAGGATGGAGATCTCTGACCTTACACACGGCAGAGCAATGTTGAGCTAGAAGAAGCAAGGAAGAAAATATGGATGGTGGATTCTAAGGTAGGCGCATTGCTTTTACCGTCCAAAACTTACGATTTTGTGTAGGGACTGTTGGAGAGCTCGCGGTTGGGATCCTTACAAGAGTACAAAAAGCGCTACGCTCATGAGCATGAGTCATGTCCAGATTTTCCAGCGGCGGTCAAGGTTTGTATGGCTATCCATTAAGGTTCTCGAGACTGATAATTTTCAATTGCAGCAACTAAAGCCCACCGTACTTATTGGAACAACGTCAAAGAAAGGCATGTTCTCCAAAGAAATTCTTGAAGAGGTTGCATCTTTCACTGAGGTTCGTGTTTCTTTCTCTCTTTTTTTATGTCTTCTTCTTACTCTTATAAATGATCCATCAGAGACCAATCGTTTTAGCTCTCTCAAATCCAACATCCAAGTCTGAATGCACGGCAGAAGAGGCGCTGAAATACACCCAGGGACGTGCTCTTTTTGCGAGTGGGAGCCCATTCTCTCCTGTCGAAATGAATGGGAAGACATTTACTCCAGGCCAGGTATGCTCGAAGTTTTTGTCAGTGCTTGTATTGAAACTCATGTTTTTGGGATTTTCTTGGTTTAAAATTTAGGCGAACAATGCGTATATATTCCCAGGAATGGGACTGGGATGCATCATCGCCGGAGCAATTCGTGTTCAGGACGAAATGTTTTTGGAAGCTGGTTTGTATTTCAAAGTATACGAACTTATTACATTTAACCACATCGTTTGTGCAGCTCGAGCTTTAGCGCATCAAGTGTCAAAAGAGGATTCAGAGAGAGGACTGATTTACCCTTCATTCACACACATCAGAAAAATTTCGGCTCACATCGCTGCTGCTGTAGCTGCAAAGGCCTATGAACTGGGTAAGTGAGACGTATACAGATTCACTTCTAAAATATGTCTTTCTTTTTCCAATGTAAGGTTTGGCGACAAGGATTCCTCGGCCTACTGATCTCCTCAGCTACGCACAGAGCTGTATGTACAGTCCTTCGTATCGTAAGTACAGGTAGATTAAGCACTATAAGTTATGTAAATAAGATTTTTATTAGCAAGTAAACCAATACTGTGGTTTATCGATTCTTCCATAAGCCAACTCATGGATGCGGGAGTTCATGGAATTGAATTGGCATTTCTCAGTGGCATGGCTTTCAAGAGCAGCGGTGCATCGCGTATTATCCGGGAAAAAATTAATTGGGTCTCTGGCTGTGGGTTCAAACCTGTGACCTTGCCAATAATTGTTTTTATTCTAGCCAGATATCCGGTCAACAGGTTCCCGTCCAAATTATGCATTAATAGCTTGTTAACGTGTTTGTTACTTTCATGAATCGTTTCTTGAAATTCTGGGCATGGCGCTCAGCTGGCACGCGAATGTTTCCCATCAGTTTGATTTGATCCAGGCACCCCCCGTGCGTCCTGCCCAAGAGATTCGAGTTGCAAGGCATCTGGAAATGTCAAGAGTGCTGAAGGTTGGGGTTAGTTGTTTCTCTCTTCTTCGCAAGATGAAACCCTCGGGGAGCTTAATTCATCAAGACACCACCCAAAAGCTTCCAGTCTGATGCTTGTTCCTATAGAAAAACCATGTTCAAAACCATGAAACAAAACAGAACATCTTTGAGTTGGTGCAACTAACTTAGACTCAGAACCTAAAGCTTGTTGCATCAGTGATATCCACTGTAGTCTAGTCCCAGAGTACGTTGTGAGAGCCTTGATCGAGCATCAGGTGAGAGCAAACAATTCCTCAAGAGCTGCTTGCAGGTTTAGACTCTGCATAGCTGATGGCTGACAAGAGAAGAAGCATGGCAAGCAAGGCGATGATACAACACAAGGATCTGCGAGGTTCGAAGAAGTCCCTCAACTGCTCCTGGGTACGTTAAGCCACTGCGAGCGTGGTAAGGGACAAGGAGAAGCTTTAAAACGTGACTCCACTAGCCTAGTCACTTACTCGAAGCACTGCACTCGGACACATCGCTTGGCGAAAATCGAAAGGTGGCAAAGATGAGGAATGAAGCTCAAGACAGTCTCTTGTGCGTTCTTGAGCGATCTGGACAAGAGTATATACGTACCGCTTTAAATCACAAAAGCAATGCTTGTGATGCTTGCTTTGCGAGGTATTGTTTGAAGGCTTGTCTTGGTTTGAGCCAGACCGGATCATCCAGCCAAGCGCAGCAGACAAGCGCTGCTCGGGTGAGGAACTTCCTTGTTGGAATGCGAGCGAAAGTGCGGAGCAGCGTATCGTTATCCAGGTCGCCCAATGGTGGCAGCGTCACCTCTGCTATCGCTGTCCTTGCGCCATTTGCTATTTTGACGAAGCTTACATGTAGTTAACGAATGGTTCCATCGCATTGTTCTTGACGACGAGGAGGAGACGCTGCTCTGATCGTCATAGATTCCTCGCGAATTTCGTCATGGAAATGTATGGAAAGTGCGGGCGCGCCGCGGATGCCTTGGGTGTCCTCCACAAAATGGAAGATGGAAATGTTTTCTTCTAGAACGCATTTGCCCACAGCAGGCAAATGCCAGAAGTTCTGGTGCTCTTTCGGCAAATGCTCGTCGATATCGAATTCTTGCAGCTATCAATGGCGATGTGGCGGAGATCCAGGTGAGAAACACATGGTGAGAAACACCAGGAACCTCGACTTAAGTTGGCAGAAGGCCCCGCTCCAGGCCTGGTTGAAAGACTACTGCTGGAGGGTAAATCAACCACGGCCTTTGGAGAAGGCGATACCCCTGCTGTCTGATCTCCTCGCAATCCTGGAGCTGAGACAATAACACCGTCACCATCTTTGGCTTGTCGTTGTAGTATTTGGAGCTTGGGGCGGCGATTGGGATGTGGCGCCGATCAGGCTGGGATGCCAGTCTCGAGCTCACACGGCAATGCCCTGGTTCCACCCGATGCAAGTGTCTGTCCAGTTCTTGGCAGAAGAAGATCTCGGCGATGGCATGCTCGCCAACGGAGCACCGTAACGCGGCGATGATTAGCGCGTGGATCTCCCCCGGATCGGCATTGATAGCTGCCAAGAGAAATAACTGGATGCTCGAAAAAGAGTAACAAGGGCAAATGCCGCGATCGCAATCTTCCACGAGAAAGAACCTCGATCTTTCATCTTCTGGAAGATTTCCAGCGCCCGCACTTTCCATACTTTCTATGACCAGATTAGCAAGGAACCTCGAGGCCGCTGGAGACGATTTTCCTCGTGGATTTTCCTCGGCCAGTAGCTGCTCTCCAGGATCCGCGCGTGGATCCTCTGGCCTCGCAGCCCCTGGATGTCGTCCACGTGGACAATCAGATGGATTCCAAATCTTGTTTTTCAAATAAGAGGTGCTGAAATAATATTTTGTTATCTCCCAGTGTTCATGGCTTTGTGGTTATAGCATGCACGCTGTAATGTTCTATTGTGAAGGGTTGCTGGGTTCGATTCCCATCCGCCTCGACTTTCAATTAAGAATAGTACGGTGTTAGGGTCGCCCCCTAACATGAACACTATTTTATTATTTTATTATTAAATTAACCGAACTTTTAAACGCAGTTTATATTAGTGGTAACTACAAACAAATAAAAGGTTAAGAGCGATACATCACAGCCGTTGGATTAAAGGATATCTTAGAATATACCATCCAAACCGTTAGATTTTAGTGCGGCTACGGTTTCGCGCTGTGCAGCGGAAAGCTGCCATCTCTCGATGTTTGGGTGGCTTGAATCCCTCGGAGCTCTCCATCCGGTTACACCCAGACAAAGGCGACGTTTTCCATCCCCTCTCTCCCAACTACACAACGGGCCTGTCGTGCCGGACTTGGGACGAGCTGGTCCAGGAGCTCAGCTGCATCTATTCTGACGCAATTGCTTCGCTCCCTGACACATCCCTTCCGGACGCCAAGACGCGGCAAAATGCGGCGATCATCCAAGGCATCCAGCCGCCCAAGGACGAAAGGGAGCCGGCTTGGATGTCGAAAACCGAAAACCGAAAGATTCCAAGGATTCAAATGAAGAAACCTCGATACCCAAAGAGCCTCACCATGGATTTTAGACGATTCCTGGTGCCGGATAGCCACACACAAAAAAAATTCAAAAAATGGATGGATTTAACAGCAAATGAAATCAATCAAGATGTGGACGTTAGATCTTGCTTCACCTGATATATAGAAGCGACTATGTTCAGGAAGTGAAATCTCCCATTACCAAGACAAAATATGTAGATCCTATTTTAAAAGCTTCGAAGTGATTACTGTATTGATGCTATTCGTGATGGATAAAGTAGTATCCTAAGAATTACAACGACTTCCATCATTAGGACCATCCAAGGCGTCGTTGCCCTCACGAAGAACACCTTCGGTCAAATCCCGGAGAAGAATCCAGTACCGTGGATCCTCGCATTTGCGAGAATGGGCATTTTGACAAGGCCGTTCACGAGATCCTGCGCAAGACCATTGTCTGCTGGATAGCTCTCACGCAAGTTTCAACTTGAGCGCCGCCAGGAGCATGTTTGAGAGCATGAAGATGCGCACCTTGGTTTCCTGGACCACCAACGCTCAAAACGCTTGAAGGACAAGATCAGGAGTCAGAACCATACTCAGGTGCTTCAATCCCTTTCGAAAGCTTCCACAGTCAGACCGTTTGCTTCTACATCCCAAAGAAACCAGGGGATACCTCCAAACCATTCAAATGCCATTTCAGCAGCATTCACTCTCTGCGTTATCTCTTTGGCTTCTTCCGATCCACTCTCGTAGTCTGTCACGCGTTTCCTCCAAGAAGACACAAGAGCATCGTACTCGTGCTTTTCCCACGCAGGCAGATAGCGAGTGAACGTTGTCCGCTTGGCTTTTCTGACATTGAACTCGTCTGGTGATGAAGCAGCAACAAGGGTTTTATTTCCAACCATCCGCCCCAAGTCCACTCACAGATCGATGAGATGGTATCTACTTTGCTGTCCAGCACAATCTCCTGAGGGAAGTCTTCTCTATTCACCACCCTGAGCTTTGTTACCCTTGAACATCAAAACAGTCGCTCTGGACTCGTAGATCATGACCGGAAGTACCAGACGAATGCAGATTTACCAACCCCCGAATTTCCATTCAAATGGCAGCACAACATCCACATGAACGGCACCAGGATCTTCCTGATCTCTTTGTACAACCCATCGAATATCTCCTTCAGAATATTGCTGTGGAATGTGGTCAGACGAGCACCTTGAGCAAGAAATTTCATCCGTTCCAGATGGAACATTGATCCACCATGCCTGCTGAGATCTCCTAACATAGACTGCATGTTCCCACAGGAGGCAAAGCATATTATTGTACGTTTTAATTGAAAAGCATTTAGCTCAAGCTCAACTCCTTAAAATGGACATTCCAACAATGGCCTAATCTTCATTATTGAGCTTAGTCCTGGGTTCATTTTAAAAGATTGTAACCGAGCTTAGTCTTTGTACTGTGGGTTCCTTGTAAAAGATTGTAATTAGAAGCTCTATTAGCTAAAAGAGTGATGGAAACACAAGGAATCCAATCACGGTGGCGTTCTTCAGGCCACTTTAGCACACGACAATGACATCCTCAATGTTAACAATCCACCTTGCGTGTACTAGTGCTCCACGATCGGGCAAGTCTCTGCATAGGTTCATCATTTGGCGAGGAGCCCCACGTAGCTACATGTTATAACTTATGCTCTAGCATTCTTGAGGCCAGTTTCGTCCTACTAGATGGTACATCCTGACAAAGAACTTTTCTGATTTCGGAAGTGAATGTGATCTAGTTGGGAGCCATTCCTTCCAAGACCATCTCCTGGTAGAGGATCAAATTAAAGCGTGGAAGAAATTCCCAGTGAGAGTGTAGGCCTACCAGTCCATGCGACAATGTTGTGGCACTCGGGCATTTGATCGAACATTGCCCGTGCCATGTGTGTGTGTAGAACTCATGCTTTTCCACGGTATGTATGGTTCTTCTCGTGCTCATTTTGCTTATACTATTGTCCAGATTGCTTCATTCCTCATAGATGTATTTTCCAAGATAAATGGAGGCCTGTAGTTCATCAACATCCAAGGCGTGGAGTGACCACAATGCAACTTGTGATGAGACGAGTTTGTGACCTTTGTATTATGCCTTCTGCTCTTTGGAAACTTTTGAGACAGCTTGTTCTCAGCTGATTAGGTTTAAGCTTGGTCAAGGCTTTCACAAGATTGGACAATAGTGTGAAAGACAAATGCCAAAACCATGTGTTTGAGGACAAGCTTAACTAGCTAGTTGCACCAAGATCACCACCAATTCCATGAGGTGTGACTTGTTTATGTTGAATCTAGGATTTTCCTCAAGAGCTTCCCTGGTTTATTGGATGTCTGGTGCAACCCTGGAGTTTTTTTTGCAGGTGAGTAAGCTTTCACGGTTTCAGAGCAATATATTATTGCCAAGAAAAGGCATCAAAAGTTGGAGCAGGATTTGAAAGGATCGAAACCTATGGACCTCCAAGCTTTGACAACCAAGTGAAGAATAGATGGGACCAGGGTGCCTGGATCAAATCAAACTCGAGCTCAGGCAAGCCATCTTCCATGACAATACCTTAAACGGCTGTTGCTGGTTCTTGTTGCAGCATACTTACGCTTTGTTTCTCAAAAGTAGCCTTTGCATCAGCTGCTTGTCAGATTGAGACGAAGAGTCCACCCATTTTGTTTGCCATGGCAATGTGGCGGAGATCCAGGTGAGAAACACATGGTGAGAAACACCAGGAACCTCGACTTAAGTTGGCAGAAGGCCCCGCTCCAGGCCTGGTTGAAAGACTACTGCTGGAGGGTAAATCAACCACGGCCTTTGGAGGAGGCCATACCCCTGCTGTCTGATCTCCTCGCAATCCTGGAGCTGAGACAATAACACCGTCACCATCTTTGGCTTGTCGTTGTAGTATTTGGAGCTTGGGGCGGCGATTGGGATGTGGCGCCGATCAGGCTGGGATGCCAGTCTCGAGCTCACACGGCAATGCCCTGGTTCCACCCGATGCAAGTGTCTGTCCAGTTCTTGGCAGAAGAAGACGGAGCATCGTAACGCGGTGATGATTAGTTGGACCTGTCCTCTGGGCTGGAGATCATGACTCACAGCCATTCGAAGGTTGCCAAAACTCTTGGGCATCGGTAAACCGATGTCCAGGGTCGTGTCCTGTCTCTGCTCCGCTCAATAGCTCGCGTTCCAGCTTGCAGAGTGTGCCGCTCAGCGTTCGTGTTCTTCCTTGGCAGTCTGCAGCACTCTGTGCGATCGTAACAAGGCTTGCATTGCGAGTCACGCGAGGCGCAAGTTCCTCCTCCAAATCTATTATCGTTCCAAGCGAGAGACACATTCCAGGATCCTTTCCTTCTGGGCTAGATCGACCACTGTCTTTTTTGTCTCTCGAGCCTGCGGGAGGGAGAAACAAGGAAATTCCAATATCGCGGAGAAACTCCAACATCGCCTACACTTGAAAAAAGTGTTTTTAGGTGGTTCTCTGGCTGTGGATTCGAACCTGTGAGCTTGCCAATAAATCTCTTTATTCTAGCCAGATATCCGGCCAACAGGTTCCCGTCCAAATTAAACATTAATAGCCTGTTAAAGTGTTTCGCTTGTTCTTGATTTTGAGTGAATGGCACGCGTGCTGATTTCTTGTTCCGTATCAATCACGTGGGCAAGGTCGCGCGAACGTTTCCAAGCCTCTCTTCTTGGTTCCAGGATTTTTTTTGGAGCAAAATTTGTTTCTCGGAACAAGAAAAGTTTCTGGAAAATGAGCAAGTTTGATTTGATCCAACCACCCTCTTGAAAAGCAGAGTTGAGAGGCATCTGGAAATGTCAAGAGTGCTGGAGGTTGGGGTATTTATTTGTTTCTCTCTTCTTTGCAAGATCAAATCCTCTGGCCATGTTCAAGACCATGAAATTAAATACTCACTCCCAAAAACACGAGAGGCACATCCCTGATTTGGTGCAACTGATTAGACTCAGAACCTGAGGGTTGATGCACCAGTGATTCCTTTGTTATTCACTGCAGCCTGTGAGAGCCTTGATCGAGCGTCAGGTGAGAGCAAAGAAGAAGCATGACAAGCGGTGAAATGATACAACACAATGATCTGCAAGGACCCACGTCAAGCCACTGCGAGAAACTAGAGAGAAGAAAGGCTACGCTCTCGCTCAGCTCCACTCTTTCTTACATGAGATTGGCACAAGCGCGGCAGTCAAACGCTGCTCGAAAGTGTGGAGCAGCGTATCGTTATCCAGGTCGTCAGTAGTCCTCGGCCATTCGCTATTTTGACGAAGCATGTAGGAGGAGCTAGTGGTGGATTCAAACTTGGACACCCCCTCTAGCTGAAATGCAATGATACTTTCGTAGACAAGGCTGCATTGCGAGTCACGCGGGCTGCAAGTTTAAGCTCCTCTCCTCGTCCAAACCTGTTGGCGTTCAAGCGAGCAATGCTGAGACGCGTTCCAGCATGACTTTAAAGCAAAAGGAAGAGTCTGGGCTAGATCGACACACTGACCATGATCATCGTGGCTGCTGCTGCTGCTCAAGCACTCCAGCGAATTCCATAAAGACCCACCGGCAAATTCTTGCGCAAGCGAAGTAAAATTTAGTTGGGTCTCTGGCTGTGGGTTCGAACCTGTGACCTTGCCAATAATTGTTTTTATTCTAGCCAGATATCCGGCCAACAGGTTCCCGTCCAAATTATGCATTAATAGCTTGTTAACGTGTTTGTTACTTTCATGAATCGTTTCTTGAAATTCTGGGCATGGCGCTCAGCTGGCACGCGAATGTTTCCCATCAGTTTGATTTGATCCAGGCACCCCCCTCAAGAGCACCGGTGCGTTCTGCCCAAGAGATTCGAGTTGCAAGGCATCTGGAAATGTCAAGAGTGCTGAAGGTTGGGGTTAGTTGTTTCTCTCTTCTTCGCAAGATGAAACCCTCGGGAAGCTTAATTCGTCAAGACACCACCCAAAAGCTTCCAGTCTGATGCTTGTTCCTATAGAAAAACCATGTTCAAAACCATGAAACAAAACAGAACATCTTTGAGTTGGTGCAACTAACTTAGACTCAGAACCTAAAGCTTGTTGCATCAGTGATATCCACTGTAGTCTAGTCCCAGAGTACGTTGTGAGAGCCTTGATCGAGCATCAGGTGAGAGCAAACAATTCCTCAATAAAGAGCTGCTTGCAGGCTTAGACTCTGCATAGCTGATGGCTGACAAAAGAAGAAGCATGGCAAGCGAGGTGATGATACAACACAAGGATCTGCGAGGTTCGAAGAAGTCCCTCAACTGCTCCTGGGTATGTTAAGCCACTGCGAGCGTGGTAAGGGACAAGGAGAAGCTTTAAAACGTGACTCCACTAGCCTAGTCACACCCACAAGCTTAC
Source organism: Selaginella moellendorffii (assembly GCF_000143415.4). Lineage (NCBI taxonomy): Eukaryota > Viridiplantae > Streptophyta > Lycopodiopsida > Selaginellales > Selaginellaceae > Selaginella > Selaginella moellendorffii. The sequence continues at coordinate 162,897 of NW_003314365.1, read as the reverse complement.
GCGAAGCACTGCACTCGACACATCGCTTGGCGAAAATCAAAAGGTGGCAAAGGTGAGGAATGAAGCTCAAGACAGTCTCTTGTGCGTTCTTGAGCGATCTGGACAAGAGTATATACATACCGCTTTAAATCACAAAAGCAATGCTTGTGATGCTTGCTTTGCGAGGTATTGTTTGAAGGCTTGTCTTGGTTTGAGCCAGACCGGATCATCCAGCCAAGCGCAGCAGACAAGCGCTGCTCGGGTGGGGAACTTCCTTGTTGGAATGCGAGCAAAAGTGCGGAGCAGCGTATCGTTATCCAGGTCGCCCAATGGTGGCAGCGTCACCTCTGCTATCGCTGTCCTTGCGCCATTTGCTATTTTGACGAAGCTTACATGTAGTTAACGAATGGTTCCATCGCATTGTTCTTGACGACGAGGAGGAGACGCTGCTCTGATCGTCATAGATTCCTCGCGAATTTCGTCATGGAAATGTATGGAAAGTGCGGGCGCGCCGCGGATGCCTTGGGTGTCCTCCACAAAATGGAAGATGGAAATGTTTTCTTCTAGAACGCATTTGCCCACAGCAGGCAAATGCCAGAAGTTCTGGTGCTCTTTCGGCAAATGCTCGTCGATATCGAATTCTTGCAGCTATCAATGGCGATGTGGCGGAGATCCAGGTGAGAAACACATGGTGAGAAACACCAGGAACCTCGACTTAAGTTGGCAGAAGGCCCCGCTCCAGGCCTGGTTGAAAGACTACTGCTGGAGGGTAAATCAACCACGGCCTTTGGAGGAGGCCATACCCCTGCTGTCTGATCTCCTCGCAATCCTGGAGCTGAGACAATAACACCGTCACCATCTTTGGCTTGTCGTTGTAGTATTTGGAGCTTGGGGCGGCGATTGGGATGTGGCGCCGATCAGGCTGGGATGCCAGTCTCGAGCTCACACGGCAATGCCCTGGTTCCACCCGATGCAAGTGTCTGTCCAGTTCTTGGCAGAAGAAGATCTCGGCGATGGCATGCTCGCCAACGGAGCACCGTAACGCGGCGATGATTAGCGCGTGGATCTCCCCCGGATCGGCATTGATAGCTGCCAAAAGAAATAACTGGATGCTCGAAAAAGAGTAACAAGGGCAAATGCCGCGATCGCAATCTTCCACGAGAAAGAACCTCGATCTTTCATCTTCTGGAAGATTTCCAGCGCCCGCACTTTCCATACCTTTCTATGACCAGATTAGCAAGGAACCTCGAGGCCGCTGGAGACGATTTTCCTCGTGGATGCGCCTTCCCCTTCCCAGATCTGTGCTCACCGCATTCTCGCCCAGGCGCCCACCGCTGGAGATCGCTCCTCCTTCCTGCAAATCTTCGCTGGATGGCACCTCCTCGTCAAGGCTCAAGAACGATGCCATGGAAAACCACCGCCATTGCCATTATACGCTACTGCTGCACATTTTCGATCCAGGGGGCTCTTTACCCGGGCGGTGTGCTGCTGCCGGGCGTGCTCTATGAGTCGAGCAGCATGGTCTTTCTTCTCAGTCTCAGACATCTTCAAACTAGGCTCACAAGCACAAGCACTGCTTTTCCGCGGTATATATGGTTCTTCTCGTCCTCATTCTGTTTATACTCTTGTCCAGTCCAGATCGCTTCATTCCTCATCTTCGCCACCCTTTGGCCTCAAGCATTTTCCAAGATAAAATGGAGGCCTGTAGTTCATCAACATCCAAGGCGTGGAGTGACCATAACGCAACTTGTGATGAGATGAGTTGGTGACCTGGTATACGTTTTTTGTGTTATGCCATCTGCTCTTTGGAAACTTTTGAGAAAGCTTGCTCTGAGCTGATTGAGTTTGAGCTTGGTCAAGGCTCTCACAGGTTTATTGGATCTCTGGTGCAACCCTGGAGTTTTGTTTGCGGGTGAGTAAGCTTTCACGGTTTCAGAGCAATATATTATATTATTGCCAAGAGAAGGCATCAAAACTTGGAGCTCCAGAGTCTCACGCCCCGAGGACTTGAAAGGATCCAAACCTATGGACCTCCAGCTTGGACAACCAAGTGAAGAATAGATTCCCGGGACCATGGTGCCTGGATCAAATCAAACTTGAGCTCAGACAAGCCATCTTCCAGAACAATATCTTAAACGGATGTTGCTGGTTCTTGTTGCAGCATACTTATACTTTGTTTCTCAAAAGTAGCTTCTGCATCAGCTGCTTGCTCAGATTGAGATGCAGAGTCCATCCAACCCGTTTTGTTTGCCATGGCCTCGCCAGAGCATGGAGAAAGTGAGAGTTTCATTCCATCGAGAAGAGAATGGTTTCTTTCTTGAGCTTGACAGCAGCAACGCGCTGCGCGCCATGCGCCCACAAAACGAAAATCTCTTGCGCCGCTGTTTACATGATGGTATACGTTAAGAAGCAATTAGTGTACACTTTGGACGGGAACCTGATGGCCGGATATCTGGCTAGAATAAAAAAATATATTGGCAAGGTCACAGGTTCGAACCCACAGCCAGAGACCCAATCAATTTTTTTTGTATGAACGAGGGATTTCTCTTCTCCGCAAAGTCGCTCTCGGCAGCGTTGCTGGAGCTAAATCTTCTCTCGTGCCGATCCCCCCGAATGATCCACGGTTCAGGCTCTTGGATCGCGCGATATTCCCTTTCGCTGGCAAATGCGAGCAGCAAGAACAGGGCATTCGATCGATGCGGCGTCAATCTTGTTCGATTATCGTCTCCTGGAACGCGATGGTCACCGCGTATGTGGCGGCATCCCGCATCCGAGAGTGAGAGTCTATGTTTGATTGCCTCTCAGAGCGCCATGGAACTCGATGATAATGGCTCTCGCGCAGCAGGGGCAAATTGTGGCAGCGAAATCGAGCTTGGGCAAAAACGCCGGCCAAGGATCTGGTGTCCTGGACGAATCTACTGCCCAGAATGACAGGACGTTCCATGGGTTCCCCTTCCAGCAGTGAATAGCAGACCACCTCCAAAGAAATGTTTGATTTCATGCCGGATGAAGACGGTATTGATTCGGCCAGTAGCTGCTCTCCAGGATCCGCGCGTGGATCCTCTGGCCTCGCAGCCCCTGGATGTCGTCCACGTGGACAATCAGATGGATTCCAAATCTTGTTTTTCAAATAAGAGGTGCTGAAATAATATTTTGTTATCTCCCAGTGTTCATGGCTTTGTGGTTATAGCATGCACGCTGTAATGTTCTATTGTGAAGGGTTGCTGGGTTCGATTCCCATCCGCCTCGACTTTCAATTAAGAATAGTACGGTGTTAGGGTCGCCCCCTAACATGAACACTATTTTATTATTTTATTATTAAATTAACCGAACTTTTAAACGCAGTTTATATTAGTGGTAACTACAAACAAATAAAAGGTTAAGAGCGATACATCACAGCCGTTGGATTAAAGGATATCTTAGAATATACCATCCAAACCGTTAGATTTTAGTGCGGCTACGGTTTCGCGAGGTGAGAGAGACTCGGGTATTCGTCTTCCTCTGTGCAGCGGAAAGCTGCCATCTCTCGATGTTTTCTCGGAAAGCTCTCCATCCGGTTGCACCCAGACAAAGGCCACGTTTTCCATCCCCTCTCTCCCAACTACACAACGGGCCTGTCGTGCCGGACTTGGGACGAGCTGGTCCAGGAGCTCAGCTGCATCTATTCTGACGCAATTGCTTCGCTCCCTGACACATCCCTTCCGGACGCCAAGACGCGGCAAAATGCGGCGATCATCCAAGGCATCCAGCCGCCCAAGGACGAAAGGGAGCCGGCTTGGATGTCGAAAACCGAAAACCGAAAGATTCCAAGGATTCAAATGAAGAAACCTCGATACCCAAAGAGCCTCACCATGGATTTTAGACGATTCCTGGTGCCGGATAGCCACACACAAAAAAAATTCAAAAAATGGATGGATTTAACAGCAAATGAAATCAATCAAGATGTGGACGTTAGATCTTGCTTCACCTGATATATAGAAGCGACTATGTTCAGGAAGTGAAATCTCCCATTACCAAGACAAAATATGTAGATCCTATTTTAAAAGCTTCGAAGTGATTACTGTATTGATGCTATTCGTGATGGATAAAGTAGTATCCTAAGAATTACAACGACTTCCATCATTAGGACCATCCAAGGCGTCGTTGCCCTCACGAAGAACACCTTCGGTCAAATCCCGGAGAAGAATCCAGTACCGTGGATCCTCGCATTTGCGAGAATGGGCATTTTGACAAGGCCGTTCACGAGATCCTGCGCAAGACCATTGTCTGCTGGATAGCTCTCAAGCAAGTTTCAACTTGAACGCCACCAGGAGCATGTTTGAGAGCATGAAGATGCGCACCTTAGTTTCCTGGACCACCAACGCTCAAAACGCTTGAAGGACAAACCCTTTTGAAAGCTTCCACAGTCAGACCGTTTGCTTCTACATCCCAAAGAAACCAGGGGATACCTCCAAACCATTCAAACGCCATTTCAGCAGCATTTACTCTCTGCGTTATCTCTTTGGCTTCTTCCGATCCACTCTCATAGTCTGTCACGCGTTTCCTCCAAGAAGACACAAGAGCATCGTACTCGTGCTTTTCCCACGCAGGCAGATAGCGAGTGAACGTTGTCCGCTTGGCTTTTCTGACATTGAACTCGTCTGGTGATGAAGCAGCAACAAGGGTTTTATTTCCAACCATCCGCCCCAAGTCCACTCACAGATCGATGAGATGGTATCTACTTTGCTGTCCAGCACAATCTCCTGAGGGAAGTCTTCTCTATTCACCACCCTGAGCTTTGTTAACCTTGAACATCAAAACAGTCGCTCTGGACTCGTAGATCATGACCGGAAGTACCAGACGAATGCAGATTTACCAACCCCCGAATTTCCATTCAAATGGCAGCACAACATCCACAAATGAACGGCACCAGGATCTTCCTGATCTCTTTGTACAACCCATCGAATATCTCCTTCAGAATATTGCTGTGGAATGTGGTCAGACGAGCACCTTGAGCAAGAAATTTCATCCGTTCCAGATGGAACATTGATCCACCATGCCTGCTGAGATCTCCTAACATAGACTGCATGTTCCCACAGGAGGCTTATTGTACGTTTTAATTGAAAAGCATCAATGAGCTATCCAATAAGAGCACAACTCCTTAAAATGGACATTCCAACAATGGCCTAATCTTCATTATTGAGCTTAGTCCTGGGTTCATTTTAAGAGATTGTAACCGAGCTTAGTCTTTGTACTGTGGGTTCCTTGTAAAAGATTGTAATTAGAAGCTCTATTAGCTAAAAGAGTGATGGAAACACAAGGAATCCAATCACGGTGGGGTTCTTCAGGCCACTTTAGCACACAACAATGACATCCTCAATGTTAACAATCCACCTTGCGTGTACTAGTGCTCCACGATCGGGCAAGTCTCTGCATAGGTTCATCATTTAGCGAGGAGCCCCACGTAGCTACATGTTATAACTTATGCTCTAGCATTCTTGAGGCCAGTTTCGTCCTAGTAGATGGTACATCCTGACAAAGAACTTTTCTGATTTTGGAAGTGAATGTGATCTAGTCGGGAGCCATTCCTTCCAAGACCATCTCCTGGTAGAGGATCAAATTAAAGCGTGGAAGAAATTCCCAGTGAGAGCGTAGGCCTAGCAATCCATGCGACAATGTTGTGGCACTCGGGCATTTGATCGAACATTGCCCGTGCCATGTGTATGTCGTTTTGAGTGTAGAACTCATGCTTTTCCACGGTATGTATGGTTCTTCTCGTGCTCATTTTGCTTATACTATTGTCCAGATTGCTTCATTCCTCATAGATGTATTTTCCAAGATAAATGGAGGCCTGTAGTTCATCAACATCCAAGGCGTGGAGTGACCACAATGCAACTTGTGATGAGACGAGTTTGTGACCTTTGTATTATGCCTTCTGCTCTTTGGAAACTTTTGAGACAGCTTGTTCTCAGCTGATTGAGTTTAAGCTCGGTCAAGGCTTTCACAAGATTGGACAATAGTGTGAAAGACAAATGCCAAAACCATGTGTTTGAGGACAAGCTTAACTAGCTAGTTGCACCAAGATCACCACCAATTCCATGAGGTGTGACTTGTTTATGTTGAATCTAGGATTTTCCTCGAGAGCTTCCCTGGTTTATTGGATGTCTGGTGCAACCCTGGAGTTTTTTTTGCAGGTGAGTAAGCTTTCACGGTTTCAGAGCAATATATTATTGCCAAGAAAAGGCATCAAAAGTTGGAGCAGGATTTGAAAGGATTGAAACCTATGGACCTCCAAGCTTTGACAACCAAGTGAAGAATAGATGGGACTAGGGTGCCTGGATCAAATCAAACTCGAGCTCAGGCAAGCCATCTTCCATGACAATACCTTAAACGGCTGTTGCTGGTTCTTGTTGCAGCATACTTACGCTTTGTTTCTCAAAAGTAGCCTTTGCATCAGCTGCTTGTCAGATTGAGACGAAGAGTCCACCCATTTTGTTTGCCATGGCCTCGCCAGAGCATGGAGCAAGTGAGAGTTTCATTCCATCGAGAAGAGAATGGTTTCTTTCTTGAGCTTGACTGCAGCAGATTTTTCTAGACATGCAAAACAACAGAAATCTTATAAAACCCACCTTGCATATGTCTCATGAATAAGTTCGGACTTTTCAGGAGTATCGGTGGGCCTCAAGCTCCTCTTTGTTTATAAATTGTTTATAAATGTAAATGCTCTTGTGCAGGAAGCTTATGAATACTTCTTATGAAAAGCACCTCAACTCTTGTATCCATTTTCGTGGCTCGATTTTGGTAGCATCTGTAACGTTATGTGGCTGTAGAGTGGCTGTTGCCTGATGCATTCTTGAAACACTTTGCTCTCTTTAACAGAAGAAACAGTCTATTGTAACACACAAAGCTTAGACATTTTTCACCCCAAAAGGAAAGAAATATACCTTGAGGTATAGCCTGAAGCCGTGTCCCACAACTTGACGCCCAAGGAAGTTAATCACCCATGTCAGAACAAGGTCGAGCTTAAGGTCCAGGTGTATTACTGCTCTGTAAAAGAAGTAGTGACTATCTTAAGAAGAAAACAAAAGAAAAAAAAACTTAATACCGTACCTTATGTAGCATTTCTCGTCGCTAATCGTCTGGAGGATGAATCCACCATTGGCTTCCATGCGAATGACGCCCTCTTTTGGAGGAGGCAAATGAGAAGCATTAAAACCATGGATGGTCTCCTTGACGATAGTCTCTGCTTCCTGGGGGACCTGGCAAATCACCACCATTGGAGTGAATAAAATAACAAAAGAGGCACAGTGATTGATAGCTTAATTGTTCGCAAGCAGCCAATCACGGCATCCAATTCAGGTAGCTCCAGTTCGAAAGACGTGACCAGCATTTCTCTTGTCGCAAACGGCCATGGAACCTTGCACCTGGCAAGAGCTTGTAGAATTTAAACGCGGGACGGAGGAGCTGCTGCACTACCACCAGCGTTGGCTTTTGGATTGATCAGCAGGGCACAAGGGATGTACGTTGTAGTGAAAGCATTGCTTTCCCACAGTTCATCTTTCGCCCTTTTTGCTCTAAATACTCTTGTTGTGGACAGCCACCTTTTGGCCCCGAGTACTTTCCATGCATTGCCCCCTCTTCTTCACACAGGGTGTGACTTGAAATTTCATGGAGTTTTTTCTTGTTGCTGCTAGGAACAAGCATCAAACTTGGATAGAACACGACAAGAAAGCCCCTTGATGAAATCTCAAGCTCCCCAGGATTTGAAAGAACAGAGAAGTACCTCCAGCCTTGTACTCTTAACTTTGCTGCTAATCAAGAGCGTGCCTGGATCAATTTAATCTTCAATGCTCAACCAAGCCATCTTTGGACATTCAGTCGTTGGATGCAGGGAAACCTTGTTTCTCAAAAGAAGAAAAGGTAGGTTATCCCAGGGATTCAGTGGTGAAATCTTCATTCCATAATGGTTTCTTTCTTGAGCTTGACAACCGCAGAAAGGATGACAGCCTTATAAAACGTTCCCACGGGTTTAGAAAGGATGCTTAGAAATGAGCGAGAGCTTGCGCCGTTATGGTGAAGGTATGATATACGTTAAGAAGCAATTAGTGTCCGATTTGGACGGGAACCTGATGGCAAGGTCACAGGTTCGAATCCACAGCCAGAGACCCAATCAGAAAAGTTTTGCCACGCTTCTCCCTCCTTTGCATCTTGCAAGCTACTGTGATCAGAGCGAGCTCTTCTGCCTGCAGTCATCTCGGGATGAGAACTACTTGTCGTCCATAGCCCAAGACTACAGCATGTCCACGATCATGGAAAACTTAAGATGCTTGGTGGATCTGCTGGGGAGATCTGGGAAGCTAGACGAGGCCAGTGTCGAGCCAAATTTCAGCGCTGGAGAATGAAAGAGTGGGGAAAAGTCCGATGCTAGTTGGACCTGTCCTCTGGGCTGGAGATCATGACTCACAGCCATTCGAAGGTTGCCAAAACTCTTGGGCATCGGTAAACCGATGTCCAGGGTCGTGTCCTGTCTCTGCTCCGCTCAATAGCTTGCCGCTCAGCGTTCGTGTTCTCACTCTGTGCGATCGTAACGAGGCTGTGCATTGCGAGTCACGCGAGGCGCAAGTTCCTCCTCCAAAACTATTATCGTTCCAAGCGAGAGACACATTCCAGGATCCCTTCTTTCTGGGCTAGATCGATCGCTTCTTTCTGGGCTAGATCGACCACTGTCTTTTTTGTCTCTCGAGCCTGCCGGGAGGGAGAAACAAGGAAATTCCAATATCGCGGAGAAACTCCAACATCGCCTACACTTGAAAAAAGTGCTTTTAGGTGGTTCTCTGGCTGTGGATTCGAACCTGTGAGCTTGCCAATAAATCTCTTTATTCTAGCCAGATATCCGGCCAACAGGTTCCCGTCCAAATTAAACATTAATAGCCTGTTAAAGTGTTTCGCTTGTTCTTGATTTTGAGTGAATGGCACGCGTGCTGATTTCTTGTTCCGTATCAATCACGTGGGCAAGGTCGCGCGAACGTTTCCAAGCCTCTCTTCTTGGTTCCAGGATTTTTTTTGGAGCAAAATTTGTTTCTCGGAACAAGAAAAGTTTCTGGAAAATGAGCAAGTTTGATTTGATCCAACCACCCTCTTGAAGAGCAGAGTTGAGAGGCATCTGGAAATGTCAAGAGTGCTGGAGGTTGGGGTATTTATTTGTTTCTCTCTTCTTTGCAAGATCAAATCCTCTGGCCATGTTCAAGACCATGAAATTAAATACTCACTCCCAAGGCACATCCCTGATTTGGTGCAACTGATTAGACTCAGAACCTGAGGATTGATGCACCAGTGATTCCGTTGTTATTCACTGCAGCCTGTGAGAGCCTTGATCGAGCGTCAGGTGAGAGCAAAGAAGAAGCATGACAAGCGGTGGAATGATACAACACAATGATCTGCAAGGACCCACGTCAAGCCACTGCGAGAAACTAGAGAGAAGAAAGGCTACGCTCTCGCTCAGCTCCACTCTTTCTTACATGAGATTGGCACAAGCGCGGCAGTCAAACGCTGCTCGAAAGTGTGGAGCAGCGTATCGTTATCCAGGTCGTCAGTAGTCCTCGGCCATTCGCTATTTTGACGAAGCATGTAGGAGGAGCTAGTGGTGGATTCAAACTTGGACACCCCCTCTAGCTGAAATGCAATGATACTTTCGTAGACAAGGCTGCATTGCGAGTCACGCGGGCTGCAAGTTTAAGCTCCTCTCCTCGTCCAAACCTGTTGGCGTTCAAGCGAGCAATGCTGAGACGCGTTCCAGCATGACTTTAAAGCAAAAGGAAGAGTCTGGGCTAGATCGACACACTGACCATGATCATCGTGGCTGCTGCTGCTGCTCAAGCACTCCAGCGAATTCCATAAAGACCCACTAAAATTTAATTGGGTCTCTGGCTGTGGGTTCGAACCTGTGACCTTGCCAATAATTGTTTTTATTCTAGCCAGATATCCGGCCAACAGGTTCCCGTCCAAATTATGCATTAATAGCTTGTTAACGTGTTTGTTACTTTCATGAATCGTTTCTTGAAATTCTGGGCATGGCGCTCAGCTGGCACGCGAATGTTTCCCATCAGTTTGATTTGATCCAGGCACCCCCCTCAAGAGCACCGGTGCGTTCTGCCCAAGAGATTCGAGTTGCAAGGCATCTGGAAATGTCAAGAGTGCTGAAGGTTGGGGTTAGTTGTTTCTCTCTTCTTCGCAAGATGAAACCCTCGGGGAGCTTAATTCATCAAGACACCACCCAAAAGCTTCCAGTCTGATGCTTGTTCCTATAGAAAAACCATGTTCAAAACCATGAAACAAAACAGAACATCTTTGAGTTGGTGCAACTAACTTAGACTCAGAACCTAAAGCTTGTTGCATCAGTGATATCCACTGTAGTCTAGTCCCAGAGTACGTTGTGAGAGCCTTGATCGAGCATCAGGTGAGAGCAAACAATTCCTCAAGAGCTGCTTGCAGGTTTAGACTCTGCATAGCTGATGGCTGACAAGAGAAGAAGCATGGCAAGCGAGGCGATGATACAACACAAGGATCTGCGAGGTTCGAAGAAGTCCCTCAACTGCTCCTGGGTACGTTAAGCCACTGCGAGCGTGGTAAGGGACATGAAAACGTGACTCCACTAGCCTAGTCACACCCACAAGCTTACACGAAGCACTGCACTCGACACATCGCTTGGCGAAAATCGAAAGGTGGCAAAGATGAGGAATGAAGCTCAAGACAGTCTCTTGTGCGTTCTTGAGCGATCTGGACAAGAGTATATACATACCGCTTTAAATCACAAAAGCAATGCTTGTGATGCTTGCTTTGCGAGGTATTGTTTGAAGGCTTGTCTTGGTTTGAGCCAGACCGGATCATCCAGCCAAGCGCAGCAGACAAGCGCTGCTCGGGTGAGGAACTTCCTTGTTGGAATGCGAGCGAAAGTGCGGAGCAGCGTATCGTTATCCAGGTCGCCCAATGGTGGCAGCGTCACCTCTGCTATCGCTGCCCTTGCGCCATTTGCTATTTGGACGAAGCTTACATGTAGTTAACGAATGGTTCCATCGCATTGTTCTTGACGACGAGGAGGAGACGCTGCTCTGATCGTCATAGATTCCTCGCGAATTTCGTCATGGAAATGTATGGAAAGTGCGGGCGCGCCGCGGATGCCTTGGGTGTCCTCCACAAAATGGAAGATGGAAATGTTTTCTTCTGGAACGCATTTGCCCACAGCAGGCAAATGCCAGAGGTTCTGGTGCTCTTTCGGCAAATGCTCGTCGATATCGAATTCTTGCAGCTATCAAAGGCGATGTGGCGGAGATCCAGGTGAGAAACACCAGGAACCTCGACTTAAGTTGGCAGAAGGCCCGCTCCAGGCCTGGTTGAAAGACTACTGCTGGAGGGTAAATCAACCACGGCCTTTGGAGGAGGCCATACCCCTGCTGTCTGATCTCCTCGCAATCCTGGAGCTGAGACAATAACACCGTCACCATCTTTGGCTTGTCGTTGTAGTAATTGGAGCTTGGGGCGGCGATTGGGATGTGGCGCCGATCAGGCTGGGATGCCAGTCTCGAGCTCACACGGCAATGCCCTGGTTCCACCCGATGCAAGTGTCTGTCCAGTTCTTGGCAGAAGAAGATCTCGGCGATGGCATGCTCGCCAACGGAGCACCGTAACGCGGCGATGATTAGCGCGTGGATCTCCCCTGGATCGGCATTGATAGCTGCCAAAAGAAATAACTGGATGCTCGAAAAAGAGTAACAAGGGCAAATGCCGCGATCGCAGTCTTCCACGAGAAAGAACCTCGATCTTTCATCTTCTGGAAGATTTCCAGCGCCCGCACTTTCCATACCTTTCTATGACCAGATTAGCAAGGAACCTCGAGGCCGCTGGAGACGATTTTCCTCGTGGATGCGCCTTCCCCCTCCCAGATCTGTGCTCACCGCATTCTCGCCCAGGCGCCCACCGCTGGAGATCGCTCCTCCTTCCTGCAAATCTTCGCTGGATGGCACCTCCTCGTCAAGGCTCAAGAACGATGCCATGGAAAACCACCGCCATTGCCATTATACGCTACTGCTGCACATTTTCGATCCAGGGGGCTCTTTACCCGGGCGGTGTGCTGCTGCCGGGCGTGCTCTATGAGTCGAGCAGCATGGTCTTTCTTCTCAGTCTCAGACATCTTCAAACTAGGCTCACAAGCACAAGCACTGCTTTTCCGCGGTATGTGTGGTTCTTCTCGTGCTCATTTTGCTTATACTCTTGTCCAGTCCAGATCACTTCATTCCTCATCTTCGCCACCCTTTGGCCTCGAGCATTTTCCAAGATAAAATGGAGGCCTGTAGTTCATCAACATCCAAGGCGTGGAGTGACCACAACGCAACTTGTGATGAGATGAGTTGGTGACCTGGTATACGTTTTTTGTGTTATGCCATCTGCTCTTTGGAAACTTTTGAGAAAGCTTGCTCTGAGCTGATTGAGTTTGAGCTTGGTCAAGGCTCTCACAGGTTTATTGGATCTCTGGTGCAACCCTGGAGTTTTGTTTGCGGGTGAGTAAGCTTTCACGGTTTCAGAGCAATATATTATATTATTGCCAAGAGAAGGCATCAAAAATTGGAGCTCCAGAGTCTCACGCCCCGAGGATTTGAAACGATCCAAACCTATGGACCTCCAGCTTGGACAACCAAGTGAAGAATAGATTCCCGGGACCATGGTGCCTGGATCAAATCAAACTCGAGCTCAGACAAGCCATCTTCCAGAACAATATCTTAAACGGATGTTGCTGGTTCTTGTTGCAGCATACTTATACTTTGTTTCTCAAAAGTAGCTTCTGCATCAGCTGCTTGCTCAGATTGAGATGCAGAGTCCATCCAACCCGTTTTGTTTGCCATGGCCTCGCCAGAGCATGGAGAAAGTGAGAGTTTCATTCCATCGAGAAGAGAATGGTTTCTTTCTTGAGCTTGACAGCAGCAACGCGCTGCGCGCCATGCGCCCACAAAACGAAAATCTCTTGCGCCGCTGTTTACATGATGGTATACGTTAAGAAGCAATTAGTGTAGACTTTGGACGGGAACCTGATGGCCGGATATCTGGCTAGAATAAAAAAATATATTGGCAAGGTCACAGGTTCGAACCCACAGCCAGAGACCCAATCAATTTTTTTTGTATGAACGAGGGATTTCTCTTCTCCGCAAAGTCGCTCTCGGCAGCGTTGCTGGAGCTAAATCTTCTCTCGTGCCGATCCCCCCGAATGATCCACGGTTCAGGCTCTTGGATCGCGCGATATTCCCTTTCGCTGGCAAATGCGAGCAGCAAGAACAGGGCATTCGATCGATGCGGCGTCAATCTTGTTCGATTATCGTCTCCTGGAACGCGATGGTCACCGCGTATGTGGCGGCATCCCGCATCCGAGAGTGAGAGTCTATGTTTGATTGCCTCTCAGAGCGCCATGGAACTCGATGATAATGGCTCTCGCGCAGCAGGGGCAAATTGTGGCAGCGAAATCGAGCTTGGGCAAAAACGCCGGCCAAGGATCTGGTGTCCTGGACGAATCTACTGCCCAGAATGACAGGACGTTCCATGGGTTCCCCTTCCAGCAGTGAATAGCAGACCACCTCCAAAGAAATGTTTGATTTCATGCCGGATGAAGACGGTATTGATTCGGCCAGTAGCTGCTCTCCAGGATCCGCGCGTGGATCCTCTGGCCTCGCAGCCCCTGGATGTCGTCCACGTGGACAATCAGATGGATTCCAAATCTTGTTTTTCAAATAAGAGGTGCTGAAATAATATTTTGTTATCTCCCAGTGTTCATGGCTTTGTGGTTATAGCATGCACGCTGTAATGTTCTATTGTGAAGGGTTGCTGGGTTCGATTCCCATCCGCCTCGACTTTCAATTAAGAATAATACGGTGTTAGGGTCGCCCCCTAACATGAACACTATTTCATTATTTTATTATTAAATTAACTGTGTTGAGTTTCTGGACCATTTTATTATTTTCCTTTTTCTTAACACTATACAATCTACTAGTGAGAGTGGCTCTCCTCAAAATCTCACCTAAGATTAACTGTGTTGTTAAGTTGGTACTAGATCATAGTAAAGAAGCAAAACCAAACTTGTAATCAATGGAATCCATTATTACAGACTTAAACAAACAGATCATTAAAAAGTATTAACTTAGGTGCATCTCCACTGTACTCATGCAATCAAATTTTGTGGAAGGGAAGATATATATATTTGATTTGCTCCAGTAGCACACAAACAGCACAAACATGCCATTGAGCTTACCAATTCGATCATATATACCAAATTCTCATCAGTTGTCACTTCAGCATAATCTATCAATCACACACAATGTTGTGCCATTGAATTCTCGATGACCCTGCCAGCATATGCAAGCCTTCCTCACCATTTGAACAAGAAAGACGCTAGACAACAAGCTAGAAATAGTGAATGAGAATGAACTTTTAAACGCAGTTTATATTAGTGGTAACTACAAACAAATAAAAGGTTAAGAGCGATACATCACAGCCGTTGGATTAAAGGATATCTTAGAATATACCATCCAAACCGTTAGATTTTAGTGCGGCTACGGTTTCGCGCTGTGCAGCGGAAAGCTGCCATCTCTCGATGTTTGGGTGGCTTGAATCCCTCGGAGCTCTCCATCCGGTTACACCCAGACAAAGGCGACGTTTTCCATCCCCTCTCTCTCAACTACACAATGGGCCCGTCGTGCCGGACTTGGGACGAGCTTGTCCAGGAGCTCAGCTGCATCTATTCTGACGCAATTGCTTCGCTCCCTGACACATCCCTTCCGGACGCCAAGACGCGGCAAAATGCGGCGATCATCCAAGGCATCCAGCCGCCCAAGGACGAAAGGGAGCCGGCTTGGATGTCGAAAACCGAAAACCGAAAGATTCCAAGGATTCAAATGAAGAAACCTCGATACCCAAAGAGCCTCACCATGGATTTTAGACGATTCCTGGTGCCGGATAGCCACACACAAAAAAAATTCAAAAAATGGATGGATTTAACAGCAAATGAAATCAATCAAGATGTGGACGTTAGATCTTGCTTCACCTGATATATAGAAGCGACTATGTTCAGGAAGTGAAATCTCCCATTACCAAGACAAAATATGTAGATCCTATTTTAAAAGCTTCGAAGTGATTACTGTATTGATGCTATTCGTGATGGATAAAGTAGTATCCTAAGAATTACAACGACTTCCATCATTAGGACCATCCAAGGCGTCGTTGCCCTCACGAAGAACACCTTCGGTCAAATCCCGGAGAAGAATCCAGTACCGTGGATCCTCGCATTTGCGAGAATGGGCATTTTGACAAGGCCGTTCACGAGATCCTGCGCAAGACCATTGTCTGCTGGATAGCTCTCACGCAAGTTTCAACTTGAGCGCCGCCAGGAGCATGTTTGAGAGCATGAAGATGCGCACCTTAGTTTCCTGGACCACCAACGCTCAAAACGCTTGAAGGACAAAATCAGGAGTCAGAACCATACTCAGGTGCTTCAATCCCTTTCGAAAGCTTCCACAGTCAGACCGTTTGCTTCTACATCCCAAAGAAACCAGGGGATACCTCCAAACCATTCAAACGCCATTTCAGCAGCATTCACTCTCTGCGTTATCTCTTTGGCTTCTTCCGATCCACTCTCATAGTCTGTCACGCGTTTCCTCCAAGAAGACACAAG
The DNA here is from genome assembly GCF_000143415.4 of Selaginella moellendorffii. Taxonomy (NCBI): domain Eukaryota; kingdom Viridiplantae; phylum Streptophyta; class Lycopodiopsida; order Selaginellales; family Selaginellaceae; genus Selaginella; species Selaginella moellendorffii. Next base: position 147,230 of record NW_003314365.1, on the reverse strand, counting down.
AGCATCGTACTCGTGCTTTTCCCACGCAGGCAGATAGCGAGTGAACGTTGTCCGCTTGGCTTTTCTGACATTGAACTCGTCTGGTGATGAAGCAGCAACAAGGGTTTTATTTCCAACCATCCGCCCCAAGTCCACTCACAGATCGATGAGATGGTATCTACTTTGCTGTCCAGCACAATCTCCTGAGGGAAGTCTTCTCTATTCACCACCCTGAGCTTTGTTACCCTTGAACATCAAAACAGTCGCTCTGGACTCGTAGATCATGACCGGAAGTACCAGACGAATGCAGGCTTACCAACCCCCGAATTTCCATTCAAATGGCAGCACAACATCCACATGAACGGCACCAGGATCTTCCTGATCTCTTTGTACAACCCATCGAATATCTCCTTCACGTACAGCTTCAGAATATTGCTGTGGAATGTGGTCAGACGAGCACCTTGAGCAAGAAATTTCATCCATTCCAGATGGAACATTGATCCACCATGCCTGCTGAGATCTCCTAACATAGACTGCATGTTCCCACAGGAGGCAAAGCATATTATTGTACGTTTTAATTGAAAAGCATTTAGCTCAAGCGTTACAATGAGCTATCCAATAAGAGCACAACTCCCTAAAATGGGCATTCCAACAATGGCCTAATCTTCATTATTGAGCTTAGTCTTGGGTTCATTTTAAAAGATTGTAACCGAGCTTAGTCTTTGTACTGTGGGTTCCTTGTAAAAGATTGTAATTAGAAGCTCTATTAGCTAAAAGAGTGATGGAATCACAAGGAATCCAATCACGGTGGCGTTCTTCAGGCCACTTTAGCACACGACAATGACATCCTCAATGTTAACAATCCACCTTGCGTGTACTAGTGTTCCACGATCGGGCAAGCCTCTGCATAGGTTCATCATTTACGTAGCTACATGTTATAACTTATGCTCTAGCATTCTTGAGGCCAGTTTCGTCCTACTAGATGGTACATCCTGACAAAGAACTTTTCTGATTTCGGAAGTGAATGTGATCTAGTCGGGAGCCATTCCTTCCAAGACCATCTCCTGGTAGAGGATCAAATTAAAGCGTGGAAGAAATTCCCAGTGAGAGCGTAGGCCTAGCAGTCCATGCGACAATGTTGTGGCACTCGGGCATTTGATCGAACATTGCCCGTGCCATGTGTGTGTCGTTTTGAGTGTAGAACTCATGCTTTTCCACGGTATGTATGGTTCTTCTCGTGCTCATTTTGCTTATACTATTGTCCAGATTGCTTCATTCCTCATAGATGTATTTTCCAAGATAAATGGAGGCCTGTAGTTCATCAACATCCAAGGCGTGGAGTGACCACAATGCAACTTGTGATGAGACGAGTTTGTGACCTTTGTATTATGCCTTCTGCTCTTTGGAAACTTTTGAGACAGCTTGTTCTCAGCTGATTGAGTTTAAGCTCGGTCAAGGCTTTCACAAGATTGGACAATAGTGTGAAAGACAAATGCCAAAACCATGTGTTTGAGGACAAGCTTAATTAGTTAGTTGTACCAAGATCACCATCAATTCCATGAGGTGTGACTTGTTTATGTTAAATCTAGGATTTTCCTCGAGAGCTTCTCTGGTTTATTGGATGTCTGGTGCAACCCTAGAGTTTTTTTTGCAGGTGAGTAAGCTTTCACGGTTTCAGAGCAATATATTATTGCCAAGAAAAGGCATCAAAAGTTGGAGCAGGATTTGAAAGGATCGAAACCTATGGACCTCCAAGCTTTGACAACCAAGTGAAGAATAGATGGGACCAGGGTGCCTGGATCAAATCAAACTCGAGCTCAGCCAAGCCATCTTCCACGACAATACCTTAAATGGCTGTTGCTGGTTCTTGTTGCAGCATACTTACGCTTTGTTTCTCAAAAGTAGCCTTTGCATCAGCTGCTTGTCAGATTGAGACGAAGAGTCCGCCCATTTTGTTTGCCATGGCCTCGCCAGAGCATGGAGCAAGTGAGAGTTTCATTCCATCGAGAAGAGAATGGTTTCTTTCTTGAGCTTGACTGCAGCAGATTTTTCTAGACATGCAAAACAACAGAAATCTTATAAACCCACCTTGCATATGTCTCATGAATAAGTTCGGACTTTTCAGGAGTATCGGTGGGCCTCAAGCTCCTCTTTGTTTATAAATTGTTTATAAATGTAAATGCTCTTATGAATACTTCTTATGAATACTTCTTATGAAAAGCACCTCAACTCTTGTATCCATTTTGGTGGCTCGATTTTGGTAGCATCTGTAACATTATGTGGCTGTAGAGTGGCTGTTGCCTGATGCATTCTTGAAACACTTTGCTCTCTTTAACAGAAGAAACAGTCTGTTGTACACACAAAGCTTAGACATTTTTCACCCGAAAAGGAAAGAAATATACCTTGAGGTATAGCCTGAAGCCGTGTCCCACAACTTGACGCCCAAGGAAGTTAATCACCCATGTCGGAACAAGGTCGACCTTAAGGTCCAGGTGTATTACTGCTCTGTAAAAGAAGTAGTGACTATCTTAAGAAGAAAACAAAAAAAAAAAAAACTAATAGCGTACCTTGTGTAGCATTTCTCGTCGCTAATCTTCTGGAGGATGAATCCACCGTTGGCTTCCATGCGAATGACGCCCTCTTTTGGAGGAGGCAAATGAGAAGCATTAAAACCATGGATGGTCTCCTTGACGATAGTCTCTGCTTCCTGGGGGACCTGGCAAATCACCACCATTGGAGTGAATAAAATAACAAAAGAGGCACAGTGATTGATAGCTTAACTGTTCGCAAGCAGCCAACCACGGCATCCAATTCAGGTAGCTCCAGTTCGAAAGACGTGACCAGCATTTCTCTTGTCGCAAACGGCCATGGAACCTTGCACCTGGCAAGAGCTTGTAGAATTTAAACGCGGGACGGAGGAGCTGCTGCACTACCACCAGCGTTGTGGCTTTTGGATTGATCAGCAGGGCACAAGGGATGTACGTTGTAGTGAAAGCATTGCTTTCCCACAGTTCATCTTTCGCCCTTTTTGCTCTGAATACTCTTGTTGTGGACAGCCACCTTTTGTCCCCGAGTACTTTCCATGCATTGCCCCCTCTTCTTCACACAGGGTGTGACTTGAAATTTCATGGATTTTTTCTTGTTGCTGCTAGGAACAAGCATCAAACTTGGATAGAACACGACAAGAAAGCCCCTTGATGAAATCTCAAGCTCCCTAGGATTTGAAAGAACAGACAAGTACCTCCAGCCTTGTACTCTTAACTTTGCTGCTAATCAAGAGCGTGCCTGGATCAATTTAATCTTCAATGCTCAAACAAGCCATCTTCGGACATTCAGTCGTTAGGGAAACTTTGTTTCTCAAAAGAAGAAAAGGTAGGTTATCCCAGGGATTCAGTGGTGAAATCTTCATTCCATAATGGTTTCTTTCTTGAACTTGACAACCGCAGAAAGGATGACAGCCTTATAAAACGTTCCCACGGGTTTAGAAAGGATGCTTAGAAGTGAGCGAGAGCTTGCGCCGTTATGGTGAAGGTATGATATACGTTAAGAAGCATTTAAGACGAGGCCAGTGTCGAGCCAAATTTCAGCGCTGGAGAATGAAAGAGTGGGGAAAAGTCCGATGCTAGTTGGACCTGTCCTCTGGGCTGGAGATCATGACTCACAGCCATTCGAAGGTTGCCAAAACTCTTGGGCATCGGTAAACCGATGTCCAGGGTCGTGTCCTGTCTCTGCTCCGCTCAATCGCTCGCGTTCCAGCTTGCAGAGTGTGCCGCTCAGCGTTCGTGTTCTTCCTTGGCAGTCTGCAGCACTCTGTGCGATCGTAACAAGGGTGGCATTGCGAGTCACGCGAGGCGCAAGTTCCTCCTCCAAATCTATTATCGTTCCAAGCGAGAGACACATCCCAGCATCCTTTCTTTCTGGGCTAGATCGACCACTGTCTTTTTTGTCTCTCGAGCCTGCGGGAGGGAGAAACAAGGAAATTCCAATATCGCGGAGAAACTCCAACATCGCCTACACTTGAAAAAAGTGTGTTTAGGTGGTTCTCTGGCTGTGGATTCGAACCTGTGACCTTGCCAATAAATTTCTTTATTCTAGCCAGATATCCGGCCAACAGGTTCCCGTCCAAATTAAACATTAATAGCCTGTTAAAGTGTTTCGCTTGTTATTGATTTTGAGTGAATGGCACGCGTGCTGATTTCTTGTTCCGTATCAATCACGTGGGCAAGTTCGCGCGAACGTTTCCAAGCCTCTCTTCTTGGTTCCAGGAATTTTTTTGGAGCAAAATTTGTTTCTCGGAACAAGAAAAGTTTCTGGAAAATGAGCAAGTTTGATTTGATCCAACCACCCTCTTGAAGAGCAGAGTTGAGAGGCATCTGGAAATGTCAAGAGTGCTGGAGGTTGGGGTATTTATTTGTTTCTCTCTTCTTTGCAAGATCAAATCCTCTGGCCATGTTCAAGACCATGAAATTAAATACTCACTCCCAAAAACACGAGAGGCACATCCCTGATTTGGTGCAACTGATTAGACTCAGAACCTGAGGGTTGATGCACCAGTGATTCCTTTGTTATTCACTGCAGCCTGTGAGAGCCTTGATCGAGCGTCAGGTGAGAGCAAAGAAGAAGCATGACAAGCGGTGGAATGATACAACACAATGATCTGCAAGGACCCACGTCAAGCCACTGCGAGAAACTAGAGAGAAGAAAGGCTACGCTCTCGCTCAGCTCCACTCTTTCTTACATGAGATTGGCACAAGCGCGGCAGTCAAACGCTGCTCGAAAGTGTGGAGCAGCGTATCGTTATCCAGGTCGTCAGTAGTCCTCGGCCATTCGCTATTTTGACGAAGCATGTAGGAGGAGCTAGTGGTGGATTCAAACTTGGACACCCCCTCTAGCTGAAATGCAATGATACTTTCGTAGACAAGGCTGCATTGCGAGTCACGCGGGCTGCAAGTTTAAGCTCCTCTCCTCGTCCAAACCTGTTGGCGTTCAAGCGAGCAATGCTGAGACGCGTTCCAGCATGACTTTAAAGCAAAAGGAAGAGTCTGGGCTAGATCGACACACTGACCATGATCATCGTGGCTGCTGCTGCTGCTCAAGCACTCCAGCGAATTCCATAAAGACCCAGGTGCCGGCAAATTCTTGCGCAAGCGAAGTAAAATTTAATTGGGTCTCTGGCTGTGGGTTCGAACCTGTGACCTTGCCAATAATTGTTTTTATTCGAGCCAGATATCCGGCCAACAGGTTCCCGTCCAAATTATGCA